>NW_027286070.1:10284157-10376657 GCF_022747635.1 Hetaerina americana | reverse complement strand
TGTATTATCATGATGAAGAATGACCCTTGGCTGACGCTTTTTTTTCGGTATTTCACCAAGCTCTTCTGGCAGACAAATACTTATGTACCATTCAGAATTCACAGTTCTACATGGCTCTAATGGTACGGTTGAACCGTGCCAAGTTATTCCGAAGAAACAGGCGATCATTTGCTTCGATGTGCTTCGTGCACGAATCACTGTTGTCGGATTTGCTCATCTTGGATTACCCATAGAGTGCATGGCTGTTTCGTTTTAGGCGCATACACATAGATTCAAGATTCTTCACCTGTGTAGATGTAATACTTACACAGCTTTTGATGCACCGTGATCGTATTTGTAGAGCATTTCTTTGCACCGATTGATACTGGCATCTTTTTGAGCTTTTGTCAAATTATGCAGGATCTAACCCGAAAAAATTGTTCTCACGGCTAAATGTTCACGCAATACCTTATTGATGCTCGTCATAATAATCCCCAAGGATGCCTCAATTTCACGATAAGTCACATGACGATCTTCCTTTACTAGTATTTGCACAGCATCAACGTTTTCTGGCACAACAACTGATTTTGGACGACCTTCACGACTTTCGTCGCTAAGCGAACGGCTGCCATGATGGCATTCATTATACCAGCGTTTCACGGTGGCAAAGAATGAGGCTTTATCGCCAAAAGTGGAAGTAAGTTGATCGATGTACTCCTGTCTTGATGATCCACAACGAAAGTCTTACACGAAGACGAGACAAAAGTTTCGAGCCACTGTGAACAACACAAGTTATGATCAAACGGCAAAATGTACTGAACAAGGTTAGGGTTAAAAGGGTCAAACTTTCAGATGGCGCCTAGAGAAATTAGTGCTGTCAAGGCTAAAAATATAAATTGCAACCCTCGAATACCTTTAATCTTATGAGTTCAATTATCATTTATTTTTCATTCATAGTATCCGCGAACGAATGTGTATGGATATACTCGTATGTTCGAGGGTATATGAGGCATTAATACGAGGGTAGGCTGAAAACTAATGCACAAATGCTTGTAGGTCACAAACAAAATAACATTGAGAAGCACTACTGGTGACTTGTGGAAGTAACATTCCCCCTCAACACTCATGCGCAGGTTTGAGGTCATTTCATTCACCCAGTGTATTTTGAGTAGCTGAAGTTTGGAGACGTGTTCTAGTGCTATTTCAACGTGAATTAAACCGCGTGACTTAAAAAAAGAATCCAACTGATATTGATCGTTGTTTAAAGGCTGTTTATGGTGACGATGTCTTCTACTGTACTAGGTCCACTGTAAATCGATGGGTAGTATAATTTCGTGGTTGCGAGCCTGGGAAAACCATAATTGTTGATGAAACACGCACTGGACATCCGATGACTACCGCATGGCGAAAACATCGCAAACTTGTCGAATATTTTATTCAAACTGACCGGCGAATCACTCAAAAGCCTATCGCAAACCATATTGGAATATCCAAGGAATAAGTTGGTAGTGTTAAAATTGGCAGCCTGGCGCCAATAATCATGCAATATGACAACGCTCGTCCACACACCTCGCGCGCAACTGAATAGGCCCTCCTTATTCCCCCATCTTGCGCCTTGCGATTTTTATTTTTTTCTTCAACTCAAGAGACACTTCAAGGGTAATCATTACACCTCGGACGGTGAGGTGAAGTCAGCTTTCAAGTCCTGGATTCGAGAAAAGTCGGAAGGGTTTTTCAGTGACGGAATGGAAAAACTTGTTACACGTCGGGAGAAATGTGTTAGCCTTCACGATGACTATGTTAAATAATAAATAAATAATTTTAAAACTTAAGGACCGTACTTAAATGTACTTTTCGTCCGATCTTGCTATTTGTTTTTGCTCGCGCTCTACAAACATGTGTGCATTACTTTTCAGCCTACCCTCACAATTAGAATCTTTCCTCCCTACGTTCTCCAAAGCAGAAAATGTTCTCGTTTTATACAGCAGTCCAATTTCATAAACAGAAAACAAGCACATGCAACCATCAAAATGAGATAAAATCACCTTTCACAATTACCGCAATCAAAAAGGGGCAAAAGGGATATGATACACCAAACAAATGGTTTCGATTATTAGAGTAGGTTCCTCGAAATTGATACAGAAGCTGGATAATTCCTAAAATGGAGAAATCCAAATTACGTTTCCCATGTTTTTATCAGAATATCTTGAAACATATGAATAAATAATGCCTTCCCATTGGGGGTATTAGCTTACAGTTAAATAAACACCTCAATTAATTTTAGCTCACAAACACTTCTTTTCAATTTTCTATCGAATGAAGAAACATACGCTACGCCCACTCCAATACGCAATGGGATATACGTATCTTGGGAACATTCTAAATTACCGTGAAATTTTGCTGTAGACTACATAATGAAAAGCGTCACATTATGTTTAAATTACGACGGATGATACATGAAACTAACGGCTTCGGGCCAGAATCATTAGGCAGCACAGGTATCTTTTACAACCCAGGAAGAACTTAATTTGTCGTTTGTATTTGAATATTTTACCACCAAAATTCTTCAAAAAATATCACTGTGTTTCTCTTTCTCTCCATCACTAACCTAGACAAACATAACCTAATGGTAGGGTCGATTGTTGTAAAATTTCTGTATCGCAAATACTACGAACATTTTTAGGGTACCTCTGGAATGAAATAGCATGTAGAAGAAATGTTATATTCCATGGACGCATAGTGAAAATTACTGAAAATAATCCAGTTCGATTTCATGCGGCGTCAAATTTTCAAAACAGGGTTATGCCTCCACAACTAAGACAACCAAGCTGCGCATTTCCTGAGGTACCTCGGGCAACACAGGTAATGAATGTACTTTTACCCTGAAAGTGGGGATCCCATATCATCTATGGCCTGGTATCAGGCGGGCTAGCAAACTGACCTTTGGATTGAAGGCTCTGGTTTTATTGATGACGAAACCAATCACGATGTCATCAAAAACAACTGTGGTCAAATACTGATTTTTGAGGGGATAAAGAGGGTAGCCATTTCGCTTTTCATGAATGAATTTTGGAGGGCTAAATGAGTCACTGATTGCCTGTCATTTATGGAGTATACTCAATTCAAACAATTCCGAATGGAAGGAATTTTAAAAAATAACTAAGGCACCGAACCTCATTTGGAAGAACCTAAGGTATTTTAAGGCACCGAAACTCATTTGAATTATCACCAAAGAGATCATGTACGAAGCGCAAGTCTGATTCACTACAACTACACACTAACCCAAAATCTGTCGTAAAGGCCTTCGGCAAGGAGAGTTAGGTTACCAGCTACACTAATTTTATTTGAAGCCCTGCTTTGCATCTAGAACAAAACAATTTGCTGATTCGCATGTCAATTATCCGCAAAACCAACTTTCGTTGATTGATCAAAACCATTATTCCCTTCAAGTATCTGACCATGGATATTATGACTACCTACGGCTCCGGGGAAGAAAAAGCACGTAAAGATAAAATGCAGCAAAAGAGATACCTTTTTATCCCTGCTCTAATAATAGACAGAACTGCAAGCCCCCTCAGCTGCTTCAACTCAGGGGCGTTTACGTTACCTCGGGCGGATAGAACGGAAAGGCATTGATCAGCAGTGTGTTTTCCTTACTTTGACGCTGACCAGGAGAGCCGATGACGAGCAGGAGCGTGCGTAGGTAGCATTTTCCCAGGGGCTCCGAAGGAAGGAGGAAAATTCGGACCAGTTGCCTTGGGACCGCGGGAGCCATCATGTCAACGCCAGCCGGGAGCCGACGGAAAACATTTTCTTACAGAAGCAGATCGCACGGCAGTCAGCCGAGGGATTGGCGTTCATTCGGCGAAGAGAGCAGCAGCAACCACGAGGTTGGTACAATTCAAAGTCGTTGACCCGCCTCTTCCCGGAATTTCGTGACCCAATCCTCTTTCGATGGTCCGGAAAATTCAACCCGCTCTCGACTGGGGATCCATCCCTCGTTCCTATTGGAGATAAAGGAGAGAAGAGGAGCAGTGTCAGTGGAAATGCTGTTAGACAAAATGCCATAGCTTTACAAATGGAGGCGACTTGTATTGAGACCGGCAGTGATCCTCCACGCTGTGCTACAGTGGCTTAATGTTCAAGGTTTTTAGATTTTTAGTCATTTTCTGCTTTTAACATTTTCCCCATTCTATTAATTCTTGACGTCAGCGAAGTAATCCGGTACGTGAATGTTGAAATCCATTTAAAACTGAACTGCAAAAAATCGAGCAACTAATGGCCACTCCGCCGAGAATTCACTAAGCAAGAACATAGATTATTTCCACCACTTTCCTTTCCTTTAATTATTTTCTATTTCACCTTAAGATGTTAAAAATTCAATTTTCTGCGAACACGAAGCGGCATTAAGTTAGCCCTCGGATGACATCCCTAACTGTAATAATATAGAATTCTTACCATTCCCGAGCTCTTAGATTGAATTTATTTTTATGCTATGATTGCTATCAATTAATGTTGCACTATTGTTCAATACAATGCAAAATTTATTTATAGAATTTATTTAGCCTGAGTCCGAAAACAGCAATTTTTAGCCTTTTACAGCGGGCTATTAATAGTGATAACAATGGTCACGATTACAGACACCCAATCACTGGTAATAGTATAAATATAAACTTCAATCTAAGAGCTGGAGTATAATTGATTCTGAAAAAGCATCAGATTAATATTCTAACACTCAGGTAACTTTCAAATCCTGCTAGTTTTGGAATAATAAACATCTGATGATACTTTTAACTTCTTAAACGTATGATACTGTCTCAGGATTAACAATGTCGAACTTCTCCATATTCCGAGAAATGGAAGAAACACCTCAATAATTCCACAAATCACAATTTATTTATCACACGACCACGGTTTCGCTGTCGCGTAGCATCATCAGATGAAAGAAAAAACAAGATCGCGTTACATTAGTTTCATCTCCCTTACTACCCTTTCTGTCTCATCGTCGACCTAGGCTATCTTCATCTGCGTTGTGTTCCTTTTCTATGTTTAACCTTGTTGGCCTAAGTTCTGTGCATACATATGCTGTTCTAGGCGGGAGGGAAGGGGATAGGAGGAGGAAGGAGGAGCCAAAGATCAATTTACTTCGCGGAAAAACAAATCAATAATTTACTGTGTAAACAACTAATAATAAATTTTGCGGTCGGCATTGCTGCTTCAACTAGCAATGGCTGCTGCTGACGGAATACTCCGTCAAATCAATGATGAAACTTTTACTTCATATGCATTACACATTTAGCAATGCAATATATATAACTCTAAATTAAAGGTTTGCAAAATTAAACATGCCAATAAAAATGTACCACCACTTTTCCTTGAACCCCCCTTCGTGCATACGCTTCTTTGTATCCGTCTTCATTTAGTGTTTTCTAATTTCCACCACTAAGTTTTACCCAGGGATAATATATGTTTCTTCACATAGAAACCCTTTCCGGTTTCTTATATCGAGTCAACAATACCATCTTGGCATTTTCTATCGCTGGTGGTCCTAATTCCCCAATAGCAAACAAATCAATGTCTAGTGTTTTCCTGCTCAGTTTCCTCTCTGTCATTCCGTCCTGATGTCGTAAACCACCATCAAGTTATTTTTGCTCGTATCATGGGAGTAAAAACAATTGAAAAACGGTAATCGTTGCCCCTCATGATGAATAAATGAAAAACTCCAATAGCCGTAAACAGTTTACCTATCTAAACAAAGCACAAATGAGATTGGTTGACTAACGCCACAAGTCGGGAAGGGGTAAAAGTTTAAAAGGAAAGTGTATTGCCCCCGTCCCCTTCACTACGTAACCTTTATTTTCAAACTCCTCAACTATCAACTTTGTCTATTGGCCCCCGTCTCTTTCACCCAACCCCCCCTCTCCCCCCACATGTCACACTATATATACTTCGGATTGCTCAGACCACTCGACTTGTGTTGTCGTCACGATTATCCTTAAGTACGCTGAAGAGGGCTACTTTGTGGCCGAAATACGCGTATTCGTATTCATATTTCTTATCCCTTTCCTTTTAACCTTTTACCCCTTCCTGACTTGTGGCGCTAGCCAACCAATCTCATTTGTTCTTTTTTAGAAAGGTAAACTGTTAATGGCTATTGGAGTTTTTCATTTATTTCATACTACTAGCCGTAAGAGCTCAATTCTATCATTACCTCAGGATGAAGTAAAAGATGGCTTTTTAAAAGGTAAAAAAATCATATTTTCCGGGAACTAACGTCAGCCAAAATTTTTTGATTTTTTTTGCCACTCAAGATAAACATAAACCTATATCATACATGTATAATCTGCAAATTATTTTCCTCAACTCAGTTTTTATGTTTCCCCTAGCAACGTCCTAATTATGTCACCTGTTATCCATTGCTTCTTAGTTTTATCCTCATTTACTGTTCCCAGTGTTTCTTATAGTGTTAGTTATCACATTTATAGAGCTACTATGTTTCCAGCAAAGCCCCAAACCTTGCTGCATTGACGAAATGCTGGAGCCAAATTCATGAAACTTGTGCCACATATTAATATTATCATATATTAATGTTTTCACATATTAATGTCATATATATCAAGCTACATATATAACAAAATTATTTTTTGTAGAATTTACTGTTTGAATAAATATTTAATCACCAATCTTTAGCGTACATGCCTCGCAGAATTGGGTCATACAAATTTTGGGCCTGATGTGCAGGAATAATGAGTGTTCTCTTGCGTCTGGGGAGAGGAAGAATAACGTGCATATCCAACTTTTAGAATCCTCGTATTATGAACTTGAAAGAAGATGTGATGAAGAAAAGCATCAGAGGGGTTCAAGATATTAATACACTTTGAACAAACTCTTTACATGGAGAGAAAAAAAATGAGATTATCATAAAAAATCTGAATGTCAATTTCAATTTAGGGTAACTTAGTGTACTGACAGTGAGCAATATCAATGGAGTGGGCGAGGGAGGCAGCTGCTTATAATTTTTGCACCTCTTTTCATTCGACCCACAACTAATATTTTCTCCAGACATATTATCATGCATTTCCGTTGCCCGTAACAATTCATGGCTCTGGTTTTCACTAGTTAAGGACTCTCCCTGAGATACGTTTTTAGGCAAATACATACTCGTCCGCCTCCTTTGCCGATGTGGTCATTCCGAAATAAGTGGTATCCGGGTATTTCTACGGTGTGGGGAGCCGACTGTTCGCTGTATTGGCTCACTCACTACGGTAGAACGCCTCTAGCTGCAGTGCTTGGAAGGACGCTCCGCTTGTCGTATTTTTACAGTAAGAGTCAAAATGAACAATACAATTGAAATACCCATCAAATGTGAAGCCAGTTTAGTGATAATGTTTTTCCTGGCAATAAACTTCAAAGCTGCTGACATTCATCGGAAAATTCGTGCTGAGCGCCAACTAAGTGATGAGCGACAGTGTTGTACGTCAGTGGTGCTGTTAGTTAAGAGTGGAAGGACATTTTTTCATGATATCCAAGAACTGGCCATCCGTCAGCGCATATGTCACAAGGCTAGGCCGACCACTGCGGTCCTCCTCATGAACATTGGTACCTTTTAAAAGTGAATGCACCACTGCCTCACCAGGCCTTCACTCATTATTCCTGTCTCCGCACACTTCACCAATTTGCTAATGAATTTCAATTGGCTTGTGGCTTTTTGCCAGTAAAAACCTAATCACAGATCGCACTTCACAACTCGTGAGATTTTCCATTGCAGTGCACATTTTAACAGTTCGCAGTGAGCAAAGTAGAAAAACCACAGCCTGCACACTACCGCAGCAGGGTGCGTTATGAGTGTGGGGACGTTCAGACGCCAATATGGTGGCTTTAACCCTACCCACCGCCACGCTAGGCCGAAACGTAAGTTAATTTCTTGACTACCATCGTACTATGCTTCTAACGAGTACCAAGTGTCACAGAGAAAACCCAATTCATCAAATGTTCCTTGTATCGGGGTTAGGTGGTAGGAGAGACTCCATAGTCCCAATTTCGCCCCAAAATAAAGACTACTAACAATTTATCTACCGCAGATATTGTGATCCAAGAATACTCTTTGGAAAAATTCACCATTCTATATATTTTTAAAAATCCTTTACTTTGCGTTCTTTTGAGTTTCAAGCGTAAAACGTCCCGGTAAAATCACTCATTCGTCGAAAATCTTAGGGTAAGTAGCAAAATCTGTCCTCATCTTCCCTATTACAAGGATTGCGAATAGTATAGATAAAACAATAGTATGGATAAAACAATATTATAGATAAGCATTCTCTTTTCAGGTGGGAAGTGACTGCAGGTTGACCCTATCAAGCGTTTCAAGTGAGAATGACCGTGAGGATTGTTTTGACAGCAATATCTCGGACTGTGTGCAGTACCTGCAGCCGTCAACTCCTACCTCTAAGTCCTCCATCTACGAAAGGCGACACTCATGTTTCCCGGAACAAACACGTTACATCTGGTCGCCGCAAAATGTCACGACAAGCTTGCGGAACCTGCCCAGCGGGGAGGCATTGTGGACCGCATTTGAGGCTATGTCTTTGTCGGAATTAGAAGGTAGAGCTGAAGATAGAGGATCTCTGCAGGAGGCAGTGGAAGTGGCCGTTGATGGAGCAATATCCAAGGGGCACGGAGAATCAGTGCTCCTGATCGTTGCGTGGCATGGGCAACCTGATCTTCTTCGGAGACTCTTAGAAGAAGGCATCGGACCGAGTGCAATGGATGATTGTGGACGGTAAATTGAGTATTCGTTACGTGGTCATTCATTACAGGAAGCGAGGAACAGCTGAGGTCCTTTGCGCTGTTGAGAATAGATGATTAATATGGTAGAGGTAGCATTTTCAGGGAATGGAAGAAGAGCGGAGAGAAATCCAGTTTACAGTTGAATCAAGGTTTTCGATGGACACACTCTGAACACGCCGTCATTTCTTAGTCTCACTTATCAAGACTTCACCTGACCCCCTACGCTACAATTAACTGTTCTTCCATCCCGCAAACATTCCAACTCTCTTCATTCCTTCCAACGGAATCCATTCCTACATTCTCTACATTCCGTCAGCCCCTACCCTATTCCTACTCCGACTTCACTTGCCTAACATCCTCCCCTAAATACATAGCACAGTCTTCAACATTCTTTTACCGATCAACACTCTCGGAATCCAACTTTCTTACCTCTTTTAAATTTCTCCCAACGATCCTCTATCCTTCCCCACTTCCTAGTTTGCTTTTCTTACCGTTCATTTGAGCTTTTCCATCCTTCTCCATACCTAAGTTTAAAATAGATATGTGTTCTCAATACGGAATGAACAATTAATATGGGTTTCCAAAGAATCCAAAAAGTATTTTCACAATCCGTAAAGGAAATGCTCTCGCAGATTTGAACTGTATAGTGCGCCATATGGCGGGATATGGACCTACGAGCATTAAAGCTAAGCTGCATAATATGTATTTCAACGACGACGAATTTTTCTGCATTTGAAAAAGTAACTTTTTTGTATGAAATTATTTCAGCCAATACTTAATGGAATTCTTCCAACGGTCAAACAAATGAAAACACAGTAATTCCGCAAATTAATTTATATTTTCCACTCATACGAAAACGGTTTCCCCGCTGTATGACATCGACATGTTTCACAAATGTTTAAAATACACAGAATTAAAATGACATTTAAATATATCAAAGAGTTTCAGGGCATAAATAGGTTGAACTTTTACCTATGAGATATTCAGAAAACAAGAACACAAGTGTGCATGCGTAAGAGATATTTTTTTGTCCACTGAACCTCATGATGATTTGGGCATCTAAAAATTTCCGTTATTAAAAACTTAATTTTCACAGATATATTTTTGATCTCCAGGACACCTCTTCACCTGGTCTGCTACTTGGGAGACGAGGAAAGTGTTACCATACTCATTGAACACGGAGCACAAGCAGACATATGGGATCACGAGCAGAAAGCCACCCCGGTCCACTGTGCAGCTAGCTCAGGTTCTCAAGAATGTGTCAAACTCCTCGTGGACTCTGGGGCGGATGTCAACTTGAGTGTCAATAAAACACCCACTCCTCTGTACTACGCTGTTCAAGTCGACTCCCCAGAATGCGTCAAGGCACTCCTGGATGCCGGCGCCAGTACCAGTTCTCCGAGAGAAGGCGCCGCGGCCCCCCTACACGTGGCAGCCTCATCAGGATATTCCCGGTGCCTACAGCTCCTTCTGGAAGGTGGCGCGGACGTGGAATGCAGGGCTGGCCGCTCGGGGAATATGGCGATTCACCTCGCAGCCAAAGACGGAAGCGCCGACTGCACGAGGATCCTACTGGACTTCAAAGCCGATCCCAACGCCGCGAACGTCCGCCTGCAGACTCCCCTTCACCTCGCCGCCCTGTCCCAAGCGTCCAAGACGCTCGAGCTTCTCCTAAGTCGCGGGTCAGTCTTGAATGCCGTCGACGTGGACCTGCGCACGCCCCTACACTGTGCGATAGTCAAGGAGTCAAAGTGCACCGAGTGCGTTAAGCTTTTGCTGGCCAACCGCTGCAACGTCAATTGCGCCGATATTTTCGGCTACACCCCCCTCCACCTCGCGGCCCTCAACGAGTTCTCGACCTGCGTGGGTCTTTTAATCAGGGCCGGCGCTGACGTAATGGCGAGGACAAAAGGAGGTGTGTCCGCCCTCACCTTCGTCGTCAGAAGGACACCGGATACGGTGCCGATCTTCCTCGAGAGGCTGGACTCGTCCGTGATCTTGTTCGAGAGAGATTTGGGAGATGCAGACTGCGAGCTGCGTCTGGATTTCCGTCCTCTACTACCGCCCATTCCTCCCTCTTCTATATTTGAAGAAAGGTATTATGAAAGAAACAACGAGAGTTCCTTGCTACTGGGCCTGGTGGAGGTCGGAATGAGATCGGTTCTGGAGCATCCTCTCTGCGAGACCTTCCTCTTTTTAAAATGGCGGAGGATCAGGAAATTTTTCCTGATAAGCCTCTGTTATCACCTCATCTTTATAACCTTTTACACTACGTACATCATCGGAGTGTTTTCCAGAGATCCGGGTGTTTATGGTAAAAACGAAACAAACAACGGGACGAGAAATTGCATTTCGAAGACGGTTGGTGATCCGTTTAACAAAACAATTGACTCGCACATAGTTGCCGCGGGTTACATAGTGATGATGATGAACATTGCCTTAATGGTCAAAGAAGGCTTTCAGATAGCTCACGGTTGGGCAAATTATTTGCACAATTGGGAGAACTGGTTGCAATGGGTAATAATTTTAAGCGTATTCTTAAGTCATGCATTTCGCAGCAACGACGGACCAATATGCGAGCTTTACACCTTTCAACATCACGTTGCAGCATTGGCGACTGTCTTTATATGGGCAGATTTGATGATACAAATTGGCCGTTTTCCGACATTCGGTGTCTACGTGCAGATGTTCACGACAGTGTCCGTAAATTTCTCTAAGCTCCTCCTCGCATACTCTTGTCTACTAGTTGGTTTTGGTCTCGGCCTCGGTGTGTTGCTACCGAATTTTCCCGCGTTCGAAAAGCCCTACCTGGCCTTGCTAGCGTCTGTCATAATGATGTCGGGAGAGCTAGAGTACGAAGGAATTTTCTTTAACAACGAAAGGAAGATACTATTCAAAGGAACCTCACACATAATGTTCTTAGCTTTCGTGCTCCTAATGACTGTGATTTTGACCAATCTTTTGGTCGGATTGGCGGTGAGTGACATACAAGGTTTACGGAAAACAGCAAGACTGAACAGACTAGTGCGAGAAGCGGAAAACATAGCTCATTTGGAGAAAATCCTGTTCTCAAGATCCCTTTATAAAATCGTTCCAACTGCCATACTCAAACCGTGCCTAAGCGGCGCACTCTTGGTATCCTCCGCGCCCTACAATATGACCATCCATTTGCGGCCTAATGATCCCAGAGAGAATCGTGTTCCTCGACATCTCCTGGACGCAGCTTATAACCACGTAGCAACGAGAACGAGTCGCGGTAAGGAATGTGATGGCGTGAACGTACCGAAAAACAATTCTGAAGGAAGAAAGTGTTTCTTCAAACGGGGAGTTTCATTTCGTAACAACATTCGAAAACGCAGAAGGGTGGATTCTGAGGTAGACAGCGATGGCTTTGACGAAATTGACGAAATGGTTCAACAGGAGAGGATGTTGAACCATATATCTTCGAAGCTTTCGATGATGTTGGAAGAATCGGAATCGAAAGATAGGGTCGTGCTAGAAGTAAGTAAGCAACTTACTTTGATGGAAAGATCTGTTAAAAGATTGATTTCTTGCCAGGGGTCACACGTTGTGCATTAATGATCGGAGAAGATTGAGCTTAGTACGCCCACAAAAATTTTATGTAAAATGCATCATGATTATTTGGTGAATGAAAACGTCAATTTTGCAGTTCTTCCATTCGCTAAATAACATCCATTTTTGATTTTGAGAACACTTTGGTCTTCAAGTTCCAACGGATACTGTTGGAGGGTTTGTAATGTACAGTTGTCAGAAATCTACCAGAGAAGTCAGTCTGTCCATGGTTTTCAGCGTCAAATGTAATTAGTAATGGGGAACACAGGACTGTCTTCTACAGTTACACGTTATCACATTGAAATTAATTTAAACAATTAAGGTATGTTTCATTGTGAACATCAGATATACGAGACAAATAGAAGTGAAACATAAAGGTATCTTAAACATATCAAGAGTGGTACCGATCATAGCGAACTGATTAAGCGAATGTACCCACTATTTGAGGACGCAATTAATCCTGCGTGACATTACTTGCATTTCTCAAAACCAAAAATTCACTCAATGAAAACCAAAACGAGCATGAACATCAATAGATGTTTGTTCCATTCACCCATAATAATTGACATTATACTACGGAAACAGTTCGCGTAGAGTCAATTTACATATATCTTGAATCAAAACGTTAAAATATCCTGGAACGATTTCATTTGTAAAATCAAGAAGAAAATCCATGTCATCTTAATAGTTGTTCGGTTCTAATAAATGCTACCGCCCATCTTTGGTTATCACTAGTTTCTATCAATAACTGAGAATAAAGTTTCCCAAAGCTTATGACTCGTGTTATGCATGTCTTTCCAATATTCATTTATATTTATGAGATTGAAACGGTCATCACGTTGCTCCTTTGTTGAAGTACTCGTACATGTATCTTCCTAGGAAGAAAACCCCAACTCCAAGATCCAAATTTTTTATTATACTACACACAAATTTCTGAGAATATTTAAAAACACATTTTATAAATCTAAATAGCAATTTTTTGCGATAATTTCATAATTATGTAAAATAACCTCCAAGCTACATTGCATGATTAACTTTTAGCCTTGACAACTGCTATGAGATCTGTAAGATCCCTACAAATTGGTACAATTAAAGTGCAGTAAATCACTCGCACTTGGCAGTCGCACTAAAATAGCTGTCTTAATTATTACCATGAACGTTTTGCATGCAATTAATTTAAAAAATATAAGAGCTATTGGTCAAAATAGATATCGATGATATTGCAGATTGAATGAAAAACGACTATTTTACACTAAGAGGTTAAGTAAACCAAAAAAATGTTTTAGCTCATTTTGTAATAGAGGAAATTAGGGCATACTTGGAGGGAACATTTACGACAACATAGCAATAAATCACTTAGAATTGGCACCATAATAATGGATTCCATGAATCAAAGCTGAATGATAATCGTTATCTCAGTCCTCATTGGCAGAGGTGCAGATAACTTGCGGTGTCTTCAAACCCAACTCAAAAGCAGTAACTACGTCGGTTTCGCAAAAATAAATTTTTAGATGAAAGATATGGGCTATGAAAAAGAAAAATTACTGTCAACAAGTGAGCTGCATCCTTATGAAAAGAAGTAAATTCAACTCATGCTCACACATTTCCCGAGTTAACAGACGGGCAAAATGTTCACACGGATATGCCAGGATAAAGCAATTGAAAAAAGATTGAAAAAATTAGGGGGATAATGCTAAATTTAACGTGTAGGGGTGAATGCTGAAATAGATTTCAAAGAATAGTGATTGGACCTAGGAGGAGCTTAATAAGGAACGATTGCAGGGCCAACATTTTTAATTTATTAAAAAAGTGCTTAGGACGGCCGGAAAAAGTTTTTTAAGGGTTTGGAGAGGGCATCCAAAGCCTTCCTCCGCATAATGAGCACTATATGTGTATAATAACTACGTATTTTCTGGATGGTGGACCTACTCGGATCTGCATTTCATTGATCTTTCACCGATCTTTGATTGTCACAAATGGCTTCCGAGTTCGAAATGATTTCCATCGTTTTTTTATCTTATTCTTTAAAACCCCCGCAAAAAATGCATAATTATATGCCTGACACTAATAATGTTTTTCAGAGAGTTACATCATAAGGAAAAATATATTATGGAAAATACGGTGGTGAAGGTTGTCAAAGTGGAGTGTAGAGTGAAAAAAAACAAGAAATGAAATGCTTTATATCTTGAATAAACTTCCATAGTATTTTTTGCTTTTAATAAGGGTATCTTACAATCAATTATTAGCTCTTTTTCTTTAAATCATTAATCCCATAAGGTGTTGATAGTGGCTGTAATCAGGTAATGTGCAATGTTTACCCATATTTTTATCCCAACTGGGTTTTAGTTTCATTATTAATATTCACGTTGAACACCATGTCATTATCCATTTATATATGCATGTGGTTTCCCATTTAGAGTAACGGAGAAATCGAACTGGAAGTTAAGATAAAATAAAACGAACTCTTATCTAATTAGTCAATAAATTTCCATATGTATATTAACGTAGGCGCAATTTGTCCACAATGTTTTAAAGTAAATTTCTGATCTACCACTGTATTTTTACTTCAAGAAACTATTTTTGTTCAAATCCAAAAAAATATCCCAAGGAAGTAAATGGTTTTAAGCACATAATCGAAAAATAATTGGTATGTGTATAAACATTGCAGCATTCAACGGAGACATCCCGATGATGTGAAAATAATCTCTAATTTCCCATGGAAATTTGGATATAATTTCTCAAAGCTACAAGTCCGCCAACAAGAGAATTACTGAATATAGCCTTAAATCTTGCATTAAGCTTCCAAAGGTACACACTGTGTAATGTAGGTAATTAGAAAGAGATGTAACATTTATTATCATCAGCAGATTCCATATGTGCAACTTACATGGACTGGTAAACTGTCTTGTAACTTTGAGTAAAGGGCCCCATGCACAAATATATGTCAAAGAACATTCATCAACTTAAATAAACTGAACTGAACTGAAAAATTATTACCCCAGTTACATAAAAGGATCAGCAGCATGCTGTGTAGTATTTACGCGGCCCGACTGTGAATCAGGACCGTTAAATACAAGATTTGGTGTTTTCCTGGCTCACGATTCTGGTGAAGTCTTCGCGGATTTTCCAACGGGTCAAGGATTTAGCTGCATTTGAATCACTGACCAGGTGGAAAACTCGTGAAGACTTCGCGGGACTGACAAGCTCTCGAATCTGGTGCTGTGACTTACACATAAAAATTCATGTCCTGCCAACCTATAGATCAAAATACGAGGATATTTTTAAAGGTTTTAGGAATCGCCACCAGATATCAGTGCTAGCGAAACGAGTTTCCCGCGTAGTAATAGGTAAACCTTCATGAGTAGACACTTAACGCGTCAGGGCTCTGGGAAGAGATCAGTGGTGCGGAAGCCTCTCTGTTGTTCCTCCAGTGTAGTGATTTGTAAAGTTGAAAATAATTGAGATTCAGATAGTGATTAAATAGTTCGTAAAGAAAGATATTAAAATCATAGAAAATTCATACCAACTTTCAGAACACTCTGGGGGACTACTCCTTCATCCTCAACTGTTACCGAGTGTACAAACAAGTTTAAATTTGATAGCTTAAATGATTATCCGCGCAGTGGTCGGCAAAAACGTGCCACTACCCCAGAAATTATGTCAAAAGTGCATAATATCATCATGGAGGATTGCCGAATGGAAGCACGAGAAATCGCTGAAGCTAAAAGGGTGTCATCTGAACGGGCATATACCATTTTAACAGTGGAATTTGGTATGAGAACATTATCTGCAAGATGGGTGCCACGAGTCTTGACGCAGGACCACAAACGCATCAGAATGGAAACTTCCCAACAATGTTTGACCCATTTTAAGAGCAACCATCAAGATTTATGGTCTGGTTTGTGACCATAGATGATACTTGGGTCCACTACTATACACCAGAGTCAAAGCAATGGAAACATGTTGATTCACCACCACCTATGAAAGCCAAGGCAATGCGATCGGCCGGAAAGGTAATGGCTTCAGTTTTCTGAGATGCGAAAGGGTTTCTGATGATAGATTATCTTCCCACGGGTAAAAAATTTACTGGACAATATTACGCCAACCTCCTTGACCATCTGCCGCAAAAGATACACGAAAAGAGGTCAGGTTCGGCAAGGAATAAAGTCTTATTTCAATACAATTCATGCCCACACACAAATGTCGTTGCTAAGGCAAAAATACGCGAACTAACATACGAATTGTTGCCACACCCAGCTTATTCGTCTGATTTGGCTATATTCCATCACTTCCCCAAGCTCACCATTTTCCTCTGAGGACGGAAATTCTCTTCAAACAAAGAACAAACAGCTTAATTAGGTGGGTATTTTCCAGGCCTGAAAGAATCTAATTTTCGAGATGGGATCAAGACATTAGAGCATCGCTGGACCAAGTGAATTAGTTTACGGGGAGACTACATTGAAAAATATAATAGTTCCACTGAGGTAAGTCGTTTATTTCTATAAACGAAATACACAGTAAAGACTCCAAAAAATGCATCCGAGAAGGCGGATATCCAATACATAGAGCATGGAAAGAGCTCCCCGGTAGCCAACCAATCAGAGGGCAGCGACGATACGGATGAACTACATAAGGGTGGCGAAAACTGGCAAAATTGTTGTCAATTTAAGGCAACAAGCGTGATCGAGACCCTAAAAAATCCAGAGATCTTCGACATTATGATTTGGATAACAATATATCACCTGTGCATTTTAAAGATAAATTTTTGGTATCAATGAATGCCTGACACCCAACAATTCTAAGCCACCACCTTCATGATCAGTTTTCGTAAGTCGGGCTATTCACCTCACAAAACATTTTTCAATAATCGATTTCTTCAAAGGTCTGAATGAAAAACTAGAATCCATTTATCTTTACTTGTGATAAGCAGTTTTGTTACATAACAAATATATGAGGAACATTTCAGCATAATCAGATATTATCGATATTTAATCGCAGTATACAAAGACGATAAGTTTGTTTTTGCACCTGGGAAAATAATTACGCACGACCGTGCGATTAGGATGAAGGAGAGGAATAATTTTTTCAGGGAAAGATCAGTTTTGATTTTGAAAGGGAAGGAACATGCCCGATGCCTTAGCAGTAATGAGGTCATCGATAGAAAAGAATAGCCAATTTTATTTCTTCACTCCGTTTATTTCATTAAGACGTCAGAGTAAACTGGGAACATTTACTAAATACGCGGAAGGAGACGGGAGAATTAGTCGTATCCCAAATATGTGGCACACGTAGGTTACTTCGTGCGGGTGTAATGTACACGTCGCAAACTGTACAAGTGTGGGTAGCAGATGTAGAATAAGAATGGGTAGTGATAAGATAGATAGATAGATAGATAGATAGCGGTCTTTATTTGGGCGAAATTGAGACCAAATGGTCCCTTCTTCCATTTAACCCATCGTCATATACATACTATATTAGCCATTTAAACTTACAGTTACATTCAAATCTAAACATAAACACATAGAGATAGACATAAATTCATTAATCCAAATTTGCACATCGAAAAGAAAAAAGTATATACATATATATAGACACACACATACACATACACGGATAAGCGGGGTGGATATTCTAATAGAAACATGGGAAGGGCAGGAGGTGAGGAACTGATCAAAGCATTTGGATTTGAAATACATTAAGCTTTCATTAGCCATTCAGTCTGGGAGTTGGAAGTTTTTCTCTTTGATGTATTTGGAATAAGAATGGATGTTAGTAAAACTAAGGTAATGGGATTCTTAAGAAGGGGAAGACTAAGGTAAATATTCAAGTTGGTATCATAAACTTGAGCAGTTAGGATAAACATTTGGTCTACACCACTTCCTGTATATAGGAAGCACTTTAGACGAAGATGGGCAAAGAAGTACGAAAATTAAAAGAATTGGAGCACACGTATTTAAAGGAGCTTTTAAAAAGAGGAGGGATTTGAAACCATGGACCTTCAGTAAAGATATATAAAGAAATTAGTGAACAATTTAATCTAGTTTTATGCAGAAAAATATGAGTTTTCATATTGCATAGTTTGGTGTGACTCAGTGTGGTGGACATATTGGGATAAATTTACAGGGGATAAACTTACCTGTAGTTCGAATAATTTTGGGATGTGGGTCAGGAGAAGAATAGAAAAAGTAAAATGGACAAAAAGGAAAACAAACAAAATAGTGCCAGGCATTGTAGGGTGAGAGTAAAAGTTATTCCCAGAATTTCAAAGAAGGCAAGAAAAGTGGATGTAGAGCATATTGAATGAGGTTGGTGTAAGCTGTAAGAGAGGGATAGTTGTTGGGAAGAGAGAGGAAAATGTAAGACATGTTGGGCGGAATTCATGGAGAAAGAGGATACGTCATGTGGAATTAAAGACTGGTTTATTATATTTCGTGGTTTTAGGTATATTTTTTGTTTTAGGCGTGGCTTATGAGTGTACCGGTGTCAAATGTAGTAAATTGACAGTTTTATGTAAGTTTTCTATAATGCGCAATGTTCTTAGCTTTACTCTCCGGCTCCCATCTCAACAATTGGTCCCCTGTATCTAATATATATTTACGTAAATAACAGTCACCATCGCAGGTACATGACACATACATGTGCATAAACAGCTTTAGGTGTATCAAAAATCTACCTTGAACTCTAGACTGCTGTTAAATAATCTTCTGAATGAAACCATTATGGTAAAATTTTCCAGATCGGCAAAGAAGGGAGGATGACGGTTTAAAAATAAGCCGATGGAATAAATTACTAGACTTCATCACTACTATATTTACAGTAAATTGATACGGACTACCTTATTTATTACTTTCAACTGAATACCGGTTCCTACTGTCTTCGAAAGGCGGTTTTTGAGCATGATTTTATTTGGACCTCAAATACGAAACTACAAGACCGATAGATAGGTTATGTGAATTTCTTGGTAATTTTAAAAAAAAAGCGTAATTACTTGAATTTTGTGAAATTTTCTCAGCATTAAATATATGACTTTTAACAATATGTCTATTCATCCTCGTGATAAATCCAGCGGAGAAATCACCGGAGATAGCGTAAGAAGCGTTTTCTTTCTTGGACCAAGGTATCAACAGGGTGAGCCAGAATGGACTCCCTGATGTGACGGGTGAATCGTAAAGAAACCAGCCAAGATAATTAAATAAGTTTTTACTTTCTGAAAACTACATCCAGTGCCATACTTTTTTCATTAGGCTTTGAAAATTATTTCATCCGTATGAGGACCTTGGTGAGCGATACACAAGTTGAGTTGTTCAAAAAAGTTTTTGAAAACTCTCCTCAGCATATCTTGCATAGTGAATCCGTAATTGCCTCCTTAAAAGCCTCCAAGGTCCTTGGTCGAACTTTGTAAACGTCAGCTTTGAGATATCTACAGATAAAAAATCACACGGGCTCAAATCCGAGGAGCGAGGGGGGGCATGGAACATTCCCTCGTAAGGAGATCAGGAGGCCGGGAAATTGTTCTTGCAGGATTTGGCGTGAAAGACGGGCGGTATGAGCCGTGGCACCATTTTGTTGAAATTAAAAGGCTTCTGTGTCATATTCCTCACTATATTTCTCTATTTTGGGGAGTAAAAAGTTCTCAAGCATCTTACAATAGTGCACAGGGTTCACAATAACAGTTAAACCTCGAGATTCAAAAAAGTAAGGCCCAATAATGCCTATGGAGGGCACAGCGCACCCAAAGGTCGCTTTAGGGCTATGAAGGGGTCTTCAAGAGAAGTTCGCAAGGATTGTAAGTCACACAGTAACGAAAATTTTGCTTATTTACTGAGTCAGAGAGGTGAAAATGCGCTTCATCGCTAGACCACAACGCCCTCTAAGTCGCCACCATAATATCATTGTTTTTAAAAAATGTTTCCGACGTTCACCAGACCAGTATGGTCACTACAAAAATTGCGTCATTTTCCCAGCTAACATCACTAACCTCACTCCGCCTATTTACCTACGCGCTCTTCAGTGATTTCTTTAAACTAAGGAGTCCATTCTGCTCCACTTTGTAGTTAGCTAAGGCTATGTTATCTACAATTTTATGCAATATTCCATTGAAGAAAAGGCGTAATAAGGATCGAACGCGGGGACGCTTGATGTTATCGACAGTTCTTTAGCCAGCATAATAAACTCTCATTTTCTCCGGGATTTCACTTTGGTCAAAGAGATATTTTTAGGTTTGACGTAGTTTGACGCAAATTCCACGTGCTCTTCTATTTTTTGCGTACATGCTACGTATCATCCAGATATCATTTTAACAGGCCGAACTCATTTACCTTATCTTTTAATTAAAATTTCAGTCTGGACTCCCCAGAAGAACTTAAGTTGGAAGCTAAGGAAATTGGGAGAGCAAGTTATCATATTTAAACTTGGCGATACCATAATCTCCCCTTAGGGCAACATTTTATTTAATTCGTGATAAAAATTTCACAAATCAACTTTAAACCACTGCCCAGGATGTAGGCACTTTGGTTTCTCATTCTAAAAAAGTCTTTTAACGCCATATGTGGACGATATCGATAAGATTTTCGGAAAGCTCGTTAGTCTTGACCGGGGTTCGACTCCGGATCCCTCGATATCCGTCCGAGTGCTTCAGCTAGTAACTTAAGCTATTGAGGCGTCCTTTTGACTGTTAAAAGCACTCTGTCGGATATTGAGTGTTCCAGGTTCGAACCCCAGTCAAGGCGAACTATTTTTACAAAGCGAAAAGCTGTCATATACCCGATAATTATTGTGACGATGAATCCAAACTTAATTGAATAACAAACAATTTTTCACCCTCAAAATTCGCACACGTGTACGAAATTCTTTATTGCAGGTGCCATTCAGCGGAAGTGAAGTGACGGTTATGCTTATGAAGAAGCTCAGGACCGTAGTTTCTCATGTGTAGTTTCAAAAAAATGCGATCGGTTTCAACACTATCAGGAATCCTTGCTGGAAATTTGCAGAAGTGTTCTTTCGTGAGAATAGTGAGGCGAAGATTGGGGTAGGGAGGATCATTTGAGGAGGAGACAGGGTAGAATGATGGCTTCGGTCGGGTGGGTCTGGGACTGAGAGTGCGTAAGTACGGATATCGGAGGAAACTCTTTATGGTTTAAGGGAGACGAGCGAAAAGGGAGAGAAATTTGAGTGTTGTACGCTTAGGAAATCGTGGACAGGAGTCGGAGAAAAGGCTTCTTCTATGGATATTTCCCTCCAACAAAGAAACATACAACTTCAACCATTACATTTGTGTATTTTAGTTTTTACGTAAATTTGCGAATCGTTTGGTTTCAGGCTTAACTTTGAGGAAACTTACCACATAGAAGAGAAATTTCGTTCTGCTTTAAGAAAGTCGGAGTGAACTCTGTATTTTGAATCAGTGTGTTATGGGCATACACATTTGAATCTGTAAATATTGAGGGAATGATGGTGCAGGCCCATGATCAGCTATGATGGGAGGATCCCAGCAAAAATTTAGAGTTGTAATTTTCTTATAGGTGGACCATATTATTGAGCTGCAATACAAAAATAATTTTTATTTGAAATGCAAAAAAATATATACTTAAAATTTACGATTTCCACCTCACCATTTTTATTTCCATGACCCGGGTTTCAACACCTAGTGAAATTGTGAAAAAAAACTTTTTTTACTCTTCCCACAAGTTTATTGGTAACATACTGTACAATGCGTTTCGGTTCACTCATGTAAATTTCATCCTGAGATTCTACGCTATAAAAATAAGGGCAAAATAATTGATATTTAAGAGCAACTTGAAATTGTACAGTTAAATATGAATGCTCTGTTAAATGATCAAATTTTTATGAACCATTCTCCTCTACTCAGAACCCCGATTTCACAGCAAACAGTAACACTCCTCCTCCTTCCTCAAGCATGTATAAATACCATGTATTCACCATTTGGCATTTCCTGTACCTGATAATGGTTCTGTGAATCAAAGCGCGTGGTGCGTTACCAATAAATTTGTGGAAAATTGCAAAATTTGTTTTCATCATAACGACGAACTTCCTTCCCCTACATCTCACCTGGATCCGTTGAATGTACTTTGTGTCATCTTCAGGTGTCTCCTGAAGATGACACAAAGTGTCGAATCCCCGGTCTTGTGAATTAAAATAATAAGTTGGAAATCACAAGTGTTTAATATCACTTCTCTTCAATAAATGCATTTACTTTCCTTTGAATTATGTAAATTATTTCCTTTTCATCTCTTAAAATAATAAATTCTTTACTACATATCTCAATTTATGCCAATGATTACGACTATATATTGATTGTGATTCACATTTATTCTGGACCAAGACGGTCACAGTAGTAAGATACGTGCAAGAAGAATTGCGTTGGGCAAATAAGCTTTCACAAAGAGAGAACTGACGGCACACACGTTAAATATTTCAAGAAAAGGCTACGGAGTGTGGTTTTACATAGCTCGGAAACTTGGCCGTTTAAGCAAAATAATAAGCATCGGTAAGAGGATTTTGAGATGTGGGCGAGGAGAAGGAATCACGGGGCCTGTCCCAAGAATAAGTAGAATGATTTTTTGCCAACAAGGCAGATGGCTGGAGTGGGGTGATTTGTGATGGGAAAGATAGTAGGAGATTTTGGGGTAGCAACGTCACTCACTTCAGTTAACTATGGGTATTTACAGGGTGCGGATTGCTGCTGGACTGGACCCCTGTTCGACGGCCACGTCACAAACTCATGATGCCACTTTCCGTGGAGCAATGATATGCGATAAAATTGTGCATTAAGCTTGGAAAATTAGGTTCGGAGACCTCGACCATGGTTAAGGATGCTTATGGAGATGGATAAATGTCCCAAGTGATGTTTTCTGCTTGCTATGCTTGCACAGGATGTTCTAGGAGCGTAACGAGAAGGTTGACGATGAGGAATGCCCAGGACATCCATTAACAACACATTGTGATGAAAACGTGCAAAAAGTGAGAAACATGCTCAATTCTGATCGACTCCCAAGTGACAGGATGTTGACAGAAGAGTGCAATATTCAGAAAACCACAGTGCATTAGATTCTTAGAGAAGATTTAGCCATGAGAAAGGTGTGCCAAGATGGTCCCCAAGGTAGTGCCAGAAGACTGCTTGTGTGACAATCTTTCCTTGGGTGTCTTGGACCACAGTGAAAGTGAACCAATGTTTTAGAAAAGGTGGTTATTGGTGACGAGACATGGGTCTTTGAATACGACCGAAGTATATATGTATATGAGCGTGATTTAATATGAGCGTAGCTATGTACGGCGCGGAAACGTGGCCATTGAAGCAGGAGGATGGACATAGACTGGAGGCTTTTGAAATGTGGGTGTGGAGAAGAATGGAGAAGGTGAAATGGACAGAGAAGAAAACAAATGAGGAAGTACTTGGTATGGTGGGCGAAGAGAGGGGTTTGTTGGGAGCAATCCTATGGAGGCAGGAAAAGTGGATGAAGGGGGTGTTGACCGGCAGTGGGATGTTGAAGACTGTGGTAGAGGGGAGAGTGTTAGGCAAACGAGGAAAGGGAAGGAACAGGATAAGGACGTTGGACGGGATGAAGGGAGGAAGAAAGTACTCAGAGTTGAGAAGAGGGACCTGATGTAGAGTATGATGCTGGATTTTATGTTTTGTTAGGAGTCACAAAATGTTTTATTTAGTAGCTGTGTCCATCCAAAAACCTACCTTAACCGGTAGATTACCTTAAAAAAATAGTCAGTACAAAAAGAGGCCGTAAGGAGCTTAGTGTATCCTTTCCAATATAATCCCTTAGAGTACTATTTTGGACCCCTGGATTATGTCAAAGAGGCTATTACGAGATGCCTGAACGAGGGTCCTGTTGATGCATTACAGGAGACACACCCAACTGGCAGTGACACTGGCATTGTTGTGTCAATGCATAGGGGTGCTCTTATGAAGAATTTTAGTAATTTTTACTTTGATCTGCAATAAATGTCTTCCCAGATTTATTTTACTTCTATTTGGGACAGACTTTGTTGATGGTAAAGTGGGCGGAAAGGTAATCACACGAAGAAGTACTTAGCACGGTGATGGAGGAGAGGGGATTGTTGGGATGAATTCAAAGAAGGCAGGAAAGATGGATACAGAGCATACTGACTGGCGATAGAATTCTGAAGAGCGTAAAAGAGAACGTTAGGCAAGCAAGGCATGGTTGGGGGAGGAAAAGGATAGAATTTTGGCCGGAGTGGAGATTTAATGCAAGCGTAATTAAAGAACAGGTTGTTGGAGCGTGGGTTATCAGGTGTAGTCTTCTTCGGTGAAGCTAGGAAATGTAACATTGTACAGTATGTGCATATCCAAAACTTACCTTTACTGGTAGAATATAAAATAATAATATTGATTTTTGCATAATGGTAAATGGTCATATATCCTTCCATCGGCATTACTGCATTATATATCCAGGTATCGAGATTTTCGCAAAAGACTAATCGCATCATTTCATCAGTTGACGCATTATATTCCACTTAAGATATCCCTCCAATTCGTTTGCTTGACTTGCGTCAACGCGTCATCGCAGACACTTGTTCAAGCATTTTTATCAATTAGATCAATCGTTTTACCGATATGCCTAGTCGAGAATTGCACACTCAGGACATTATATTTTTTCATCAATTCGCACCAAAGGAGATTTGGAAACCAGGCGGTGCACTTATCCGTTAGCCGTTATCAAACGTGACGCGCGCCGACACAATCCACATAAATAAGCAGCCCTACGCGAAGACCTACACATTTAGACGGCGTTCAATCTGCAGAGATCGCGACTCCATTTTCAAGATGAATTTTCAGTTATCTTGTTTAATCATAGTGAGTTCCTACTTTTTCAATAAGTAAATAAAATTCTGTTTGTAAACTAAGAATAGCTCGGAGGAAACGGTAATGTTGCACTAGAAGCAAGTCATGTTTCGGAGCCCTAACTGATCTCGGTTCATGTTGCTGCTTCATCTCGTCTTGCTCACTCTCATGTTATTTTTAACGGTACGCTCATGTCGTCACAGGTCGCCGCCCTGAGCTCAGTATTGTGCAGCACGATAAAAACCCGCGGCGGAGAACGTTTCATCCATCCTCGGCGAGTGGAATCCCCGGAAAGAGAATGCACACGAGAGGGCATCATGTGTAAGGACTGCCACACCTTGGTCAACTGCGCCCTGGACTATTGGGGCACATTCATGGAAAACGTCACAATCACCTGCCCTGAATACGCCCCCTGTGACGAGGTCACGCTGTCCTGTTCACCCTATGGAATTTGCAGGTGATTCCGTCGCGCAGGGTCACTGGTGCTCCTATTCCCGAAGAGCCTCCGCTGCGGCGATTTGTGGCAGGGGATGTTAGGAAGCCAGCCAAGAGATTATATCTACATCAACATAATAGCCCGCTAGGACGTGTGGTGGGGGGTGCTAGGTCACCACCCATAAACAGAATATGACCAAATGCAAAAATAACAAATGCATGCCAATTCGCACCCACAGAGACGTAAATACTCGAATAGCATAAAAGTAACCAGCTAGAGGGGATGCTGCATTATTAACGAATTGGTTGAGCATTCCTTGCTTTTCCTCACGGCGAATTGTGTGAGGGAAAAATTGGACGGAAGCGGAACGGTCAGTTCGAGTCAATTAGTTTCTACATATATCAGGGATCGTGTTGGTGCGGTGATGTTTGTGCTGGTCTCAAGCCACGGGAACCTGGGATCGGATCCCGGCGGTAGTAAATATATTCAGAGGTCTCCTGATCCCAACTAGGATGACATTTGTTGAGAGCACTCCGATTTAAGTGCTCATTCGAAGTTGTTATGATTAGTTTAGCAGCGCATCTAGATCTTTGGAGGAACTAGGTAAGGATTCACTCACAGAGAGAATATAAAGTAAATATCAAATCTCTCGCTGAAAATGGTAGCAGGTCTCTGTGAGGACAATGTTGAAAATGTATTATTTGGATTAAAATGCAACAATTTCGGCGTGTAAAAACCATTAACTTTGAGCGGGATGTATTTTGAAGTGTAAGAGGACACCTCGGTAGCATAACTGACTGAAGTGCTCGGCCGGGCATCGAGGGATCCGGGTTCGTATCCCGGTCAATGCGAAAGATTTTCCCCTTTGAAAATGCCAATTTTAAATACATATTAGCGCAGTACTCCGTTTAAGTTGCTACCACGGTACCTACGGCAGTTTTTTAATTTGTATTATTCGGCTCTTTTGTACAAATATGAGAGATCAAGAAAATAAGAATACAGAGATCACTTTTAGAGCTTATCTGTTTAAGGCGTCGTTATTTCTACGAAAACTAGCGAACCAAGGGAATTTTTTTTTTACTTTTTAGGAGCCTAGTATAATGTCATTATTTTATCTATAGCCCTCAGATCAACATTATTACTTTTACCAGCAGCTCATCCTGTATGTGTGGGCAAGTATTTTACACTTAGATGCAGGCATTAATTGATCTTATTTCCATTGTTTGAAATATTTAAAATATTTATCAATAACTAAAAGAATGAGCAAAACAACTGTTTTAATACAAGTCTGATGTGGAAGCACTCCCTTCCACTCACCATACCATAGGCTTGCAGAGCACCATGTAGAGTGAAACCCAAAGTGAAGTACCTAACCACTTTTCCCCAAAGGCGGAATTAGCCTCAGGAGTCGGTCGCCTCCCCAACTAACTTATGGGCTAAACGTATAGGTCAAATGGAAAAAGGGACCATTTTGCCTCAATTCCACCCTAATAAAAACCTTTTTTTCCATCTGTCTAACTGCTAAATATTAGAGTAGTTCAATAAAGAAGGGTCATATATTTTATAATTCACGTAGATTATCCCGCATTTTGATTTTATATTATGTATTTAGCTTAATAAGTAATGCTTACGTGGAAAGTTAAAGTAATTTGACCCCCGTACTGCTTCAGCGGCAGCCGTTGCATGTTGAAACATGTTCAATTCTCCTAAGGCAACAATGAGTTTAACACGTGATGCTGCATTGCAATGTTACGTTACTTTCACTTCAACTAATCATCAGCCGAGGTCAATTTTATGCAACAGGAGGCTCTTTAAGAGTATGCTCTTCCTGTTGCCAAAACTAAAAGATCATTAAAAATGCTGAATGAGAAGAGACAATCAATTCAAAGAAAAAGAAAGACAATTTAGCCACCAATTAAATAAGCAGGGCAACATGAGATTGTCACAAAATGAGAGAGATAGACTGCAGAATTTGTAGATTCAAGCATTTGTCTTTCCTGAGCACTATTTGCGACAGCAACTCAAGGAAACACTAAGAAAGTATTGGGCAAGCACTAGTGAAAAGAGTTAGGAACATACAAGCTCCTCACTTCCCCCTCAACTAACTTCAATTGCTGCTGGCATCCAAACGCCCCACGCCACTTGCCCTTGGGCCGGGTGGTGGGATGCCACGTGATTAAGGCGAAGTTTTAATTTATTTCATAATTTTCCGCCCTGCATGAGTAAAATACCACCTGGGAATTAGTGACTGCATTGTATGTGAGCTCGCCGTTTTTGATGGGTTTCTTCGTTTGTCTTTTTAGTTTAGGCATCGGTGTATTTACTAACAGCATACTATTATTAATGTGTAAAACGGATTTTGCATGAGTGATGCCCGGTTGTCCCCTTTCGGTGGATCGCGGGGCGTCAGGCGTACGTGTAAGTGGTGGAATGGAAGTACATGTAGATTGGCTGGAGACCTAACATCCCCTACCACACGTCCTCGAGGTGGATTGCGGTGTAGTGTAAGATAAAAATAAGGTATATCCGTCGAGCACCAGTAAATGCCCTCACTTACTTAGATCTTATTCACGGCACTTGTGGAAGTAAACATAAATACTGCTGCTGCCAATGTGAGAGAAGATTCTCGAAGAGTACTATCAGAAATATTGACAATTTGATTGGGTGGCACCCGCACGTTGATACTAGGATGATTGTTCATGAGACGTGTGCGCGCGTCGGATACCGCGAACTACACCGCGAATTCGGGATTCTCTCTCGTAAATCAATATGAAGAGTGTTCCTCACCTATAATTCAGATCTAGAACCATGTGCCTTTTTTCTGTTTCCCAATTTAAAGAAACACCTTCGTGTAAAGCGTAATTCATCATCAGAAGCATGTGTGGGCTTCATTGGGAACAAGTTTCAACTTGGAAGGGCTGCCGCTGATGCTATACTGTACATGGAGGAAAATACGTTCGTGATACTCTACGTAACGATCTCACTTGAGGGAAGCATGCCTATGCGTTGGTTATGTGTATAAGACAGCAGTGTAGTCATATTAGGATATATTAGAAGAATACCGGGAAAATGTGCGGAGAGTGTTCAATAAAGACTATAGTTCACTTAGATAATCTAGAATATGCTGTAACGAGTAGTAACCTGGTTCCTCGCGAAGTCGGTTGGAATACCAAATTAGATCGTACGTAGCAAATAAAGTCTCGATTTGTAAAACGTTGTCACAAACCTAATTGCGCATTTAGATTACTTGAGGAAAAACATTTGGAATCATTACGAAGCAAAATTTATATTACAGATTATATCCTTCGCATAATTTCGATACAGGTCTATTAAGCGATGATGTATCAAATATATTAATATCGCCATAATACTAAGGTAGGATCTATGAAAATAAGATTAGATTAGAGAGATAAAGTGTGGAACAGACGTATTTAAATGGTCACTTTGTCCGCGAACGATGAGGGATCAGAATAATTGCAAGTGGCGACGCCAAGTAGGAAAATTCTAAGTGGCCGAGATGCGCTGTCATTATTTCACCTAACCTATATTTTACTAATCCTCCTACCAGCAGCACATCTAGAATGCATTGAGGAAGATTTACAATTAGGTACTGTAGAGCAGATTGTTGTATTAAAAAGTGCTTTAATATTTTAATTATTAAACATTTATTAATAAGTTACATTTGAGCACCACATATGTAATTTTTATGTTGCAAACCTATTATGGAATCATCCACAGCCACACGCCTTAGCGGTGACTTACAGGGTACACTGTAGACGTGGATGAATCGGTAGGAATAATTCCAACAGTGCAACATGAAGAAGCTTAAGGCAATATTTTAGATACTAGATAAAGTTGACTCGCGCAACACGTAAAGGGAAGAATTAATTTGAAGTTTTACAGAAGAATGAAAGTTTAGAAGTGAAAGATTTTCCTTCTCTTCCTTACTTCACAAACTTCGTGATTAGAGCCAAACCAAGGCTAATTACGCAAAGGTTTTGATCGTAAACCACCCAACTGCCACGTAACAATACTATTAGAGTGTATCACCCTAAGTAACATCATTAACGTTGGGGCCGTTACACCCCCTACATGGTGGAACAAGTTTATGTGGGACATTTCCCCTCCCGACTATTGAGCGCCAATTAGTAATATCACAATCTTAAGTGTTCTGTCGATGTGATCTTCACAGGTACAAGGAATTCCAGTGCCCGGAGAACACGTACCCCACGGAGATGGAATTTCCGGATCCATACTCTTGCAACCAGTACCATGGCTGCACCGAAACAGAAGTGTACCATTACAGGTGCCCCGATAACTCCAGCTACGATATATCATCGCAAGAATGCTCAATGTCCATAGACGCAACGGTTTGCGTACTGGGTCCAATTCAACCGTGCCAGGAGGCAGGCTCAGGACAGATTAACGGCACCAATTACAGTTACGAATGTAAGACGGACTCTGCACCTTATGGTACCAAAATCATTTACCCGCAGCTTTATATAGGTGATGCTGATCACAGTGATACCACAGAAGCAACGACGGCATCAAGCTTCAGCTTTTGATTCCGTCTCCAAGAATTAAAAAGAAAAAGTTCTTTCCTTAATAAGCAAAGGAGGCTGGTTTAATTTTTTGTACATATGAACATAAAGACAACAAAGGAATATAAACGGTTTTTTTTTCTACAAAAATCAAATCGAATCCTCAGACGTTTTTACTTGGTGACTCAGAAAGACAAAAGGAAGAAGGACAGAGGATGATGTTGCGACGAAGGGTGAACTAAGATCCGAAACTGGGGGACCAGGTTCGATTCCTCGAGATGGGATATTAGCACGGACTTTAAGAGGTGTTTGTGGTGCCAACTTGGGGGGCTTAAACCAGTGGACTTGCCCCGACGGCAAGTGTGTCACAACGTTCACAAGATGGGACGTTGGGCAAGTAACCTGGTGCCTTAAGCCAGAAGAGTATGCCAACGCCCTGGAATGATTTCTCTCCAGTCGCGTTTTCTATTGATGACACCATAGCTCAAATAGCACAAGGAACCTCACCTCTCAGGCTACCACTCACAGTAAATAACGCAAAAAAATGCAATCACTTGAAAACTGCCGCAATTTTAAAAGTTTCAAATGACCATGACAAAGTAACTATGAGCACCGTGATAAAAGCATGAAAAGATTACTACTACCGCATTTTTCCCAGTCTTTTCATTGACGAAATTATTTAGCAAAAACAACAGACTAACATAATATTACATTGAGAATTAGACATTATTTTTAATCCATTAGAAAATAATGAAAGAAAAAGATCATGCTTTTTCGTGAAAAAAGGATGAACTGATTCTAAGAGCGGGTTTATTTCGTACAGTTAGAAGAAATTTTAACTTAACTGGAAAGGTTATCTGTTATCAAAAAGAAAAACTGACCTACTCTCCGTGCTCAGTTTAATAAAAGACGAAATAGAAGAAATTTAGCGTCTTAGTTTAAGCACGCAAAATGACATATTAGAGTAATGTAAACTTTATCTTAATTTCTGTAAATAAATTATGCCCCGGAATTCACCCCGACTATGTATATCACATTGCGATGGTGTACGAGAGAGAGAGAGTGTTGCTAAATTCGTATTATTCTGAAGTGACATCAGCGGCCCCGTTTTGTGACGGTAAAAACGTTTTAGCAAAATTAGCTGCTAATCTTTCACCGCTTTACGCAAAAAAATCACCACACTGACAAAACCTGAGACCTCAATATACAGCAAGACGTGATGGCTTACTGTAATTTGTTGAAACAATACAGCATACAAATATACAAAGGCAATCTACAACAACGTATACAATTAATATGAAAGTAGAATGTAGCTCATTCTATTTACAACTTAAATGCTCGCGTAAAAACATATTCAGTTTATATCATTGTTTATTGCATAAAACAGTGTTAAATTCATATTTTTTAGGATATTAATTTTAATAAGCACTTATAAATACACCGATGGCATTAAGGGAGATGTACTAGCAACTTCACTGCAATCGTTAAAGTTCACATGTACTTGTTTTTCACCACTATCACCTAACAACCAAATAAATGAAGTAGAGATGCCAATGGTTGCGCAAGAATTGCTTAAAACTCCATGGTAATATTTTAAAAGCATTACTATTCATTTATAAAACCATAAACTACGGCAACACGCGGATATTCCATGAATGAAATATTAAATGTCCGGAAGACTGTTAGAAAGTTTTAGTGCGACCCGGAAAATAAAATATACATGCAAAATTATTTAGCAGTTCACTAAATCAACTATTTTTACATTCCCAGATTCTGCTAAGAACCAATTTATTTTTAACAAAGAAATATAATACTCCTAAATTGAGCAATATTTCGTTATATCATAAGGAATTTTCATACGAGAAACAATATATAAGGTAGATCAGCTTCAGGTACGTGCTTCAACTTAATTAGGCTTTAAATAATCTCGGCGAATGTTTTAAACTCACGGAATGGAGACCATGGAAGCGGGGAACACCCTTCGCGATAGAACTGCAATTAGAACTGAATTTCAGGTATATACATTAAAGCAGGATTTGTCCTTATTAGTACAAATATTTCAGAAAAAAAGGATCAAATGTGTAAAAGCTACGAATTAGTCTATAAAAAACTCTTCTTCTCGCACTTTTCTACAGTTTTTAGTAGTTTCGCGGGAATGTTTTCTGTCCCCACGGCTATATTTGTTTTCAATTCCCTCAATGCCCTTTCTATCTCACGATTAAACATACCTTAACCTGAGCTATTCTCTTTTACGCCATATCTCCCTCTAAAATCGCTGCTTTAATATAGTTCCGTATATTATTCCAGGATCAAATAAAATTTCATTTTCAAAATGTTTCGACTTTCTTAAACGATTCCAATTTAAAACACATTTTGGAGTCATGAGCTGTAACAAATCTGGTCAGGCAACGTAAGCCATTGAGCATAGACACGTAGTTACAGGTACTATTTTATAAAATATACAATTAAAAATTATACCGAAATATTTTTAAGATCAAAGCCAAAACTATCCTGGCTAAGAATTTTTGATTACTAATAAATTACATAAAATTTTAAACGAAGATTTTAAAAATTAATTTAAAACAGAAATTGTAGGCGCCGAGGATAAAAACAATCATTGTTGCAAGAAACACACCATGCGACCGTTAGAAAGACCGCTGTCCAGGGTCTATGGCTGAAATAATGGCACAACGCAGCGCGCTGTAGATATTGACTACGTCCAGGTCCGAGCAGCATCAAAGAAGGCGGCAATTCAAATTTTAGATAAATAAGTAAATATTTGAAAGAATAACTTTATATTCTTTCCACTTTTCTCCCTAAACAAGTTGATATACATTTAGTTACATCTTCTGTACAGTTAGATATTTTCTCTTCTTGAAATTCCGAAAAAATGCGAAAATGAATACTCGGGTCGAACGCTTGAAGCGGCGATAATGGAGTAGCGACTGTCGCTCATGTGGTCGTGGCCATCGGGGTTGATTGCCCCCGAGGCGGGTTCACGCCCCTCCGCGAAACGTACCCTCGAAAAAACATCGACCGCGGGGACCGAAGGTGGAAGATTGGACACCGAAGGAGACAGCCCGCGCTCGGGAGGGAGGAGAAAGGGGATGGGAAAACGCCGCCGAGACAAGATTTCCAAAGAAAACCCTCGAGATCAAGGACCTGACATCTCCACCATCCAAAACCTCACCTGTGGCCGATGGGTTATTATTAGCAGTGGTCTACTGGTTAAGGGTAGGTTTTCATTGGACCCTGCCAATTCACAGTTATTTTCTCTTAATCCCTGGCTGGAATGACACGATATATTCTTAAACCACGTACTACACTGTGCAATACTCATTCTTTAGATCTTTACCCAATCTATATCCCGTAAGTCCATCCAAAATGCCAATTCTTTCCTTTCCTCTATCATGTTTTCCCAAAATTCTACCCTCCATTTGTTTCTTCAGGATTCCATTGCCTCTCATTGTCCCCTGCATCCATTTATCCTGCCTTATTCCAATTTCTTCGAACAATCTTATATCTTACGCTATTATACCTATGATTTTTTTTCTTCTTATTTCCCTTTCTTCTCATCTAAATCCCTAGACCTTAGCACAACTCAACAAAAATATCCTTAATCCCATACTACATCTCACGATAGCTCGTCCTTTAACTTTGGACACTTTCTGCCTCCCTTAATTCCTTCCAAAATGCCAATTTTTTTCCTCTCTCCACCTCGCTCTGCGATGATTCTCGTTTAGTTCCGAAATTAGTATCATGGGTCGACGTCGGGAGAGACACGCCGGTGAGCAGGCAAGCCTTCGTGAAAAGAGGCAATTAATACAGCCGCCGAAGGTAAGATAAACTTGATGAAAAGAGTTAATTTCGACGCATTTTGCAAGGCTTTGTATCATTTATGGGTCGCATGCCATGGACTAAATGTTATCTTTGCATCTAAAGCTGTTCCGTACCAATTAAATACTTTTAGTACTAGACTCATCCAGCGTTGCCACTACCATTGTCTGCCTATGTGCATTTTATAATAGAGAGTTTTACGTGGTTAAAAATGGTTGGAAATCAAATAGTTTGAAGGGAGGCGGCAAATCCTAATATCATGCAATATCCCATTTCGAGCAACCTTTGAGAAATAATTGAATATCATTTAAACTTGAAATGTAATGAAATAATTGACTGTAATTCCACACACTTTTGTGTGCCTTTAAACTTGTTAAGGCTCCCTACCACATACTGATCATTTTTCCTTATCCTTGCCTGAGAAAGGCAGTGGTTTTGAGAGAAGAAGCTAGTTAAGCACTAGGGTTTGATATTATTGACATTTTTGTGAAATATGATAAATATAAATGATTAAATGTGCCATTGTAACCCTGCTATCTCATGAACGAAGCGAAACCAAACATGTATTGTCCAAGATAAAATAGTTAAGACTATTTACCGAGGGCTCACTCTTGCTATTTGCCAGAATAATTTTTTTAATCCCCAGACTATTCCAATGCATAAAAGAGACTAAAAATCACAATTTCAACTCCTATGCTGAGGAAACCCTAATTTTACGAGGTTCAGTGTCGACACCTTACCTGCTTCAGTTTCTTCTTTAAAGCATATTTTTCGAATTTTTCTAAATAACTACAGTTTATGGCAAGTGTTAATCTGTTTATAACGTGCATTTGCATAACGGCAATGGAGCCCGAGTCCCCCCATTAACCTTTGCCCTTCAAGGATGAAAGTGTCTCCATTATCGTTGCATTTCTCGGAGGCCAGCGGACGACGATAAGAAAGGGTCGCAAGGATAAGCAGTATTAAAAAAAATGGTAAATGCGCGCAAATCCCTAAAATGCTCATTTTATCGCACACGACAACAAAAATAATAACCCCTACGTGAAAGATTACCTTTCAGAGATAAAATATAATCGCGCAACGTTCCATATTAATAATTTGCGTCAACAAAATCTCTGAACTCCTAGAGACGCTACTTTCTCTCCCAGGAGGAGCAAAAAAAATAGTTACGATTCTCAAACAGGAGTGCGTTAGCCATTTGGGGAGGGTAATACTAGCAGCTAAACCATCAAAAACCAAAGGAAAATAATATGAAAGCATTATCTACAAGCGCGACACGCATAAAAAGTCAGCTGCACTCATAAAAATGGAGTTATGGGAGAGCAGAAATGCCTCTGGTGAAACGAAAGTACGTATACGTGCATGTAATTGCTGGTGAACGACTGTCCAGGGAAAATATAATTCGTTGGCAATTAAATCATCCCAGAGTAAAATTAGAAGTTAGATTGTTAGTTAAAGTAATTCTTAGCCACAGTACATTCTTCATAAATGACTATTTTCATTAGTGTGATACCATCATTGATATCAGAGTCACTGACGTGCTTGGAAAATTTACAACTCCGAGGGAAAACTTTCAAAACACGATCCGGGTTTAAGAAGCGTATCTTCATCTACAAAACTAGGCAAAGTGAAACACACGTCACGTTTTCCACATTTTTATGAGACAGATGTAGTAAACTTTTAAAACTGCCAGATGTGTGAACGAACATGATGGAGACTCATAAATTCACGCCAAGAAGTCAACAATCCATCAACGATGGATTTGGGCTGGACTGGGCAACGATTTTTATGTAGCCTATGCATCATTTGCCACGGCGTCACGTTGAATGTTTTCACATTCGAATAATAATGCATCAGAAGGCTAACTTTCTCAGATGAGCTCATGGACGGTCTCATTCATTCGCAAGCACATACCACTGCATGACCTCTTAGATGGTCGTATGTCAGCAACATTTTATGCTCGATCCATAGCCTTGCCCCCATTTTGTGGTTCGTACACTAGACGCGTGCTATTTAAACGGAAAAAGATCGATACGGTCTAAAATATTGTATCTAGTTCTCCATTACCCTATTTTGTCATATCACATACGAAATATCGTACCCCGGGCTGCGTTTTTTGAATCCCAACATGAGCCGTTCAATTATGACTAAAATCGTATATATCTCACATTTTTATATAATTTCTGCACGTAAATGCATGAAGTCGCCAAAATGTCACCAGCTCTCGAAGATTTTTGGCGTCCCTATCTTTTTCAACCTACGTTACGATAAGATCCATTAGAATGTGTAGCCTTGGCTGATAATCCCAGGAATCAGATATTATTCCTGCCCTTCAGGGTAAAATAGCTATTACCCACCGACGATAATAGGCTAAAAATCTGTGTACAGGAATAAATCATGGGTATCGCATCTGTCTTATCTACAATATAAAAGGTCGCTTAAATGCCTAAAAAAATAAAAAATATTCTCTGCTGCCAACGAGATGAATCAACAGTACCTCATTGATTTCGAGGACACTGATGATGTCCTACTTTCTTCAGGATCATCTCACATAAGCAAGGTAGGTACGTATGAATCAATCGTTGACCAACTAAATATCAACATGATGAAACAAAAAAAGACAGAAACTTAAGTGATAATTCAAGTTTTAGTGTGCTATAATATTTATTCAAAGTATGCCCTAACGTTCACATTTGCATATCCAAAACAAACCAACGGTGTGAGAGGTTCAAGAATCTATTATTGATAGGACAGCAATACGGAAAAAGAAAGAACTTAGAAGATCCTATTATTAGAGGGAGAATTAATTATTAACAGTTAATTCATGAGAAAAACAAATTCACACTCACTTCCGTAATTTATATGCATGCTCTGGTTGACAATTATTGGCCCCCTAATTACAAATGAACACGTTGATTCGCGCTTCATATAAATTGTTAAATATTTTACACCTATTTTCAAATCATCTTTCTTCATTATTCTTTATATAAGAGGGACAATTCCTCGGTTGGTGGATTAGGCGATAGACAGACAACAACCGGTCGCGACTTCAAGGTCACTTGTGGCATAGATTTAGTGCCGTGATGCTATTATATCTTCTCACGATTTTAGTTTACTGATCCATTCATCCTCATACCTCTTTCTCTCTGACGACGTTAAAAACTGAGTAATTAAGAACCCACTATATAAAACCCCAGTTTTTTGCGCAAATTGACGTTTCACTTTTATCTGATAAAATGCATTCTTTCGGACAAATGCAAACTAAATCCGTCAGATTCCAAATTGAAAAATATGAATTCATGCGATAATTGGTGGGCACGGCATACTTAACGAAGTACAAGTTACCTGGAGAAAGAGACAGTTCCATGAAAATAACTATTCAGGGAAAAGTATATTCTTGGGTCAAATTAATTTTTTTTGCTCCGAGCTTAAGGTCACATTTCCCCATGCGTATATTCCGACGCCCCCGAGTTTTATCGGAACAATCGCCCGTCACTGCCGACGCCGGCGTTCTTTTTTGGAGCGCCGTGTACCCGAGAAGGGATTGGTCGAAGAGAAGGGGTGTGGTCACGCTCAGGGTGGGGTCGAAGTGGTGGGAGGGAGGCTGTTGTGTATGGAAGCCGACACGCATATATTATCATTCTTTTGCCCTCAGTCTTAAGATACACCTCGTCCTCAGCGCTTGCTCTAGTGCACCAGTGTTGATATTCGTCGTGTGCGCGGAAATATTTTTCGTTACTTCATCCGAGAAGCTACGTGTATGGCCCGAGCTCCGAGTGCTTCTTCCTCGGCCAAAACCGCCGCGCAGCTGAGCGAAGACTGCGACTGCATTATCGAAGAACTGATGAAGAAAAAATTCAGTCAACGTGACACTGCGGAGAAGCTCCGCTTCGTGGAGCGGGGGAGGCCAACGCCCGAGCTTCCGGGACTGTATCTCGTGTGCTCGGATCGGGAGAGAAAATACCGGCGGCGGTTCTGCGTCTCCGCTTACGCGAAGCACAAGTGGCTGACTGGATGCCCGAAGCTGAACAAGCTCTTCTGCTGGCCGTGCGTTCTCTTCAGCCGCGAGAAATCCATTTGGTCCCGGGAGGGGCTGGGGAGCATCTCTGGCCTGTCCCACACCCTGATCAAACACGAGAAGTCGAGGAACCACATCCAGTGCGCTTTCGCTCTGTGCACATTCGGAAGCCCCGCGGTTGACGCCCAGCTGGAAATACAGAAGGCGCGCTCCGTGACCAAGCACAATGACGCGGTGAAGAACAACCGGGCGATCCTCGCGAGGCTCATAGACGTCGCCTGCCTCCTGGCAACGCAGAAGATCCCCTTCCGCAACCCTGCCCCCGAATTGCAGGAGCCGACCAACAAGGGAAACTACGTCGAGGTCGTTAACTTCCTCGGCGGCTACGACCACCTGCTGAAGGAACATCTCAAGTATTCCACCGTCTTCCGCGGCACATCCCCGAGCACCCAGAATGAATTGATAGAAGCGGTCGGTCTCCGCATGATGGATGTCATCAAGAGGGAAGTGTCCGGTGCGCATTTCGTGGCCATCCTCCTGGATGAGTGCTCAGACAGCACTCACAGATCTCAGATATCCACCGTGTTGCGCTACGTGGACGGATCGGGTGAGCTGCAGGAGAGGTTCATCGGGTTCAAAGACGTCGGTGCGGACGCATCCGCGGAGGCCATCTACAAGCACGTACTGTGGGCGGCCAAAGAATTTCAACTAAAGGGAAAACTGGTCGCCCAGACGTACGACGGTGCGTCTGTCCACCCGAGGAAATTGTGGGCCCTGCACACCAAAGTGAAGGATAACTTCCCGCAATCGCTGCTGGTCCATTACCATAGTCATGTCTTGAATTCCGTGCTCCGAGCCTCGGCAGGAGCATACATCAAAGAATGTAGGCTGTTTTTCCTGTCCCTGACAGGCCTCTCCAATTTCTTCACGAAATCTCCCAAGAGGATGGAGTACCTGCGCACCTTCGCGAAAAAGAGACTGCCGAACCTCGCGACCGCCCGCTGGAACTTCACGACGAAACTCGTTAACACCGTCAACGAGCACAGGAACACCCTGATCCTCTTCCTGGAGCACGCCGTCGGCGCGGACAGCGAGGGGGAGTGGGATTCGGCGGCAGTCATGCAGGCGCAGGGCTCGCTCTTGTTCCTGAGGCAGTTCGAAACTATTTTTCTCCTACGCACCTTTTCCACGATCTTTGCCCATGCGGACGCTCTCTCCTTTATGTTCCAGAATAAATCCAAAGACGTGGCTCACTGCCACAAGAAGGTGTCCGAAGCAGTTAACAACCTCGTCGAAATCCGAAGGGTGGGGTTTGCAAAGGTGTGGGAGGGAGTCGCCGAACACTTCGGCGGCGCGAAGGCAGGATCGAAGTACGCACAAGAGGGAGAAATGCTGGAAGAGACCTACAGCAAATTGTTCGACGAGATCCTCGAGCACGCCATCATCCACATCAGCTACAGATTCTCCAGCCTTCCCAGCTTTCATTTTATGTCTCTCCTCGACAGTAGCAAATTCGCCTCCTACAAGGGGCACTTCCCCGATGGCCTGATCAACAACCTGACAGACAGCTACGGCAGCGCCTTCGATTCTTCCGCCTTGACGAACGAGCTGTCCGTACTGTACTCGTCCCAAGAAGAAGACATATTTGGGGAATCTGTCAGCGAAATTATTGCCTCGATGAACTCCAAAGACTTGATCTGGGCCATGCCCGAACTATACAAGCTGGCTTGTCTCATCTCCACCTTGCCTCTCGCAGTGCCCTCCGTGGACCGTTCAATCTGTGCGTTCAAGAGAATTAAAGCTTACTGCCACTCGACCGAAGAACAAGAGCGAATGGGTCCGATCTCATTGATTTCCATAGAAAAGAAGTTACTTTGTAAACTCAGAAGCGATTCGCAGTCAAAATTTGATGACGAAGTAATCGACCTCTTTGCGAATAGGACAAGGAAATCTGAGTTCATCTTTCGGTAGGTGCAACAAGGGCGAACCTGAACGAAGTGACGGCATTCCTTCATCGCCCACCGAGTTTTTCAATTACATTTATCAGCATTTCTGCTAATTTCAGGAATGTAATCCAGAAAATTGGACAAAATTTCGATCTGCTATGCTGACAAACGGAGTCATACACGACGAATTTTGTCGAAGTTTTGAGCAAGTTGCCCCGAAACTCGAACTCAAATAGTGCTCCGTCGTAAACTGCACACTAAATGCAAGTGCTATTGCAAAATATCATTTCTAGGAGAAAATGAGTGACGGCATCTCATATTTTGTTTCATCGTGATTTTTTTAATGTATTTCTGCAGTCAAATCTAGAAATTAGGGCGATTTATGCTAGTTAATATACAACTAATCACATTAATATCTTTCAGGAAAACAAATCTGATGTTATTTCAAGTCTAGAGAGTCCCAATTAGCACGAACAACTGCGTGAAAATATCGATAATGCGTTTATTCACAAAAGGTAAGAATTAGGCAAACTAGGACGCGTGATTTCTTTCAAATATCACTGAATTTTCTGCTAATACATTTTTTAATACTAGGAAAAGCGTCAATATTCGGAAATCAAAAACTAAATCAATTAATGAATGAAAATTTAAAAAAAAAAGTGAAGTGGTTTTTAAATGTTGTGATATAAAATGTACTGCTAGATGGCATGGAATTTTAAATTATAATTCAATATTTCTATGAGTAGCTTAGGAAACATTTATTCAGACGCAATGGTTGGTGCAACAACATTCTGAGTCCAGAATTTTAAATATCCAATTTCTGTTTTTTCAAATTATGTACATTGATATAAACCTAAACTCACTCTATCGAAATGAACTCCAATTTTTGTTCTCCCCGAGATTTTTTCGAGAAATGATCTCAGCACTTCGCTTTAGATATGTCATAAAGAACATTTTAAATGCATTTGCATTCGAATGCAAATACGCGGCGAAGAAATACGAGTATTGTTCTATATAGAATAATCATAACTTTTAATTCGTATAGTATAGGAATGGAAAAATTAATTTTTCAATTATGTTGTTAGCTTAATGTGCATTCTATATGTGGTACGGAATTCATTGATTTTCACAAAAAACTATGTCAGCAGCAGCCGTTACTATTTGAAGCATATGAATTCAGTTGACCAACGGTAACGATGGCTGTCACTCGCGATGATAAATATCGTACGCTGCATTGAAATGACACAGTTGACAGCAAAAATCGCCATGCGAGGCCAATTTCACGTTACAGGAGGATTATGTTAACTCTCTATTCTATTTAGCTCAGTTACAGAATAGTTTAAAATGTTTCAAGATGCGATACGATTGCAACGGAAGATGAACCCGGAGCTCCAGTCATTGCTCTTACAGAGATAAACATTAGCATGACTGCTGCCACTGTGAGAAAGGATGGTCCAATGAGAGTATTATCAGAAATATTTAATTTTCATTAGGTGCCTTCAACGCGTTAGCAACAGAAATATTGCGCATGATACGTGTTCGTTCGCGGCGCGTTCCGAGACTGCTCATAACCAAACAAACGGACGTTCTTTCTCTGGTTTTCTCGCAGCTGAATTTGATGTTAGAGGAAGGTGAGGAGTTCCTTTGGAAGGCTATCACTGTAAATGAAAATTGGGGCGCATCATGCTGATAGCAAAGCCCTACGTGGAAATCTCCAGCATCATCAACAAAAGTTAAAGTAGTGGCTTCTGTTGGGAAAGTTATGATTATATGACGAGTATTTTCCGATATCCAGGGAGTTGTGTATCAGTATTTTGTACCTGCACAGACAACTACAAATGGAGTATTCCATATCGATTTACTTAAAATTTCTCTAGGCTATAACCATTATTGAATACCACTTTTCTAAGCTACAGTCTGGATGCTGCACTGCGATAATGCACGGCCATGCAATATTGTTGCAGAATATGTCGTGAAAGTTGTAAAGAGTGTTCCATATCCTCCTTATAGTGCAGACTTTGCCTCATGTGACTTTTCCTCTTCCCCAATGCGGATAAAAACCTTTGTGCAAAGCGTTTTGCATTATCAGAAGCAGTGACGGATGCTTCTCTGGCAATTTTGAAGGATCTACAAAAAAAGGATTTCAGCATGTATTCGAAGACTGAAAAAGGGCATCCAATGGGAACTACTTTGAGAAGAACCATCAACACCAAGCAAGCCAACACCAACCAAGACAAGTAAAGGTATGTTGCTAAGAAAAAAATATTGATCAACCTAAAATGAAGCGCATTTGTATTAACGCAATCAGGTCGAAATCCAAAAAGCAATCATTGGGAATGTAATAAGTATCTCTAACCTACATGAAAATTGAATTTAAAGGACATTCTTAATTGAAACAACTCGAAAGTCTCCGCATCTAATGGCATCTGACGCAAACGAGCGATCTTAATGAAACCAGCGTCTCGACAGCTCATGTTATGTCAGATCAGGAGTAAATTAAAAAAATATAATATAATTGAAAGTCTGAACGCACGGTAAGCTAGGCCCCAGGAGGACGTCCAAGTGGGCTACGCCCCCTTGTATAGGAGTGGGAAGATGCGTCTACTAACCTTTCATTCATAACGACACAGCGCGCGTGGATTGCATCATGAAGGAGCTAAACCTATCGAGCGGTCGAAGCCTTTTCACCCCTCCACTCTCCCAGCAAGAGAATTCCCTCCTCCCAGCCACCCCTCCCCGGTGCATACGCCCTGAGCAGCTGTTCCACGCAACGGAGAGACACCCGAGATCGGAATAGGCATCACCTCGTAGCAGGCGCTTTCTCTCCGCCCGAGCCTCAGTTTCTACCGTCATTCCAACACACCGGAACCCTCTCCCAACCCCCACCAGCCACACTGCGAGCATACTATTCTTCAATTCGCATCTACAACATTCACCCCTGCGAGATGATCCAACGAGTCGGCCCGGCTCCTTGGAAACGTACGAGATTTCGTATTTCGTCCACGAGTGAACATCCTAGGTGTTCTGCCGCTTTCTTTTTCTAAGGGAAATGGATTTCTTTGATTCAACATCAATCATCATGTCATTCAATTTTACTTATACATATAAGATAGTTTCGCTCATTATACCCCAAATAATGGGAGACGTTTGGCGGGGGTTATAGGACAGCAGTTTTATTGAGTAACAGCTATGACCCAGATCAAAAAAGGGAATGAACAGCACCACTGATTAATCCAGGCTAATTAGGCAAACTTCTTCAGTTTTTTTTATTTCGCGCAGCTTAGGGAATTACCTATTAGATGTTTTCGAAGGGGTCGGTATTTCTTTCTTTTCCTTACGCAGTTGATATTTGATGTAATCTTGCATTAAAAAATACTTGAAAGTTTTTTTTTATTTTTATTAGTTTCACTGTTCACTACACGATCTGTGTGTGTGTGCGCGCGTATATATGTGTGTGTGTATGTATGTATGTATATATATATATATATATATATATATATATATATATATATATATATATATATATATATATATATATACACATACAAACACATACATATATGTTTCTTCGGGGGAAGGCGGAGCTAAACTCCGTCGAAAGTATTAACAAATAACGTGTGAGTGTTCTTTTTATATGTTCTTTTTTGTTTGTTGCTCTCCAAGTTTTTTATTCAACACTTCCGCGTTACTTCGACGAATCATCTATATATATGTAAACACTTCCGCGTTACTTCGACGAATCATCTATATATATGTATGTGTGTATATATATATATATATATATATATATATATATATACACCCACATTCGGACACGAAAACCCCCCGCCATATGGCGAACAAATATTCATTCTCATAGGATTAGATATAAGGAAAAGATGTAGGAACACAAAAAAGGACAAACACAGGAGAGGTGGGGAAGGCGGAATCAAGCAGAACGCAAATGCAAAAATATTTCCTTGACCGGGACTTGAATATCGGATCTTTCGACTCACCAGGCTCAAATCTACCTCTACTAGTCTTAATCTCTCAAATTTTACTGACATGATATCTCTTGCCGTAATATGATGGGCTCATAATACCTTTTCAGCATCATCGTTAAAGAGACCTGCTTTCAAATTATTCAAGAGATTTAATCTGTAATTTAACCTTCGCTCCGTGAGTGATTCCTGACCTATATCCTCTAACAATTTTGATATGCTATGTACTCATTTTATCATAACAAGGTTTCATAAATCTAGCTCCCCTGCGGTTCTCACGATCTAATTCGGCAATCAATCCAACTTCACGGGGATCTCATATACTTGCACTTGCCCTAGTAGCAAGCATATTCTCCATGAGGCCTATTGAGCGAAAGGCAACATTGCTCTTTAAACGTGCTCGTCACATTCTCCCAATACTCATAAAAATCCTAATTTTGTGCCAGTTTGTCCACGCATGCGTTTCACCTAGGAGAGTTCGTTATTAATTATTCACTTCAAACCGTCATTGCGAGCGAATGTGATTTGCTCAGTACAGTGGTGGCACATTTTTGACAATAGTTAGCAAACCAGTATGTCTTACGACCTATAACGATACGGAGGATAAAAGTCTTCAAATGTGGTCGTACTTTATTTTGCATTTCTCTAATATTTTCTCAGGGGTCTGAGCCACTGATATAATCCAGGTTTTGATTACAAAACTCGATATCTCTTTAACTTTTTGGAGTTACTTCTGAACTTGGTTGGCCTTTTAATCAATCGGGATTAAAACTAACTATATTATAAAGATGTTCCTTTGAAGCAACATCTTATCTACATCTAAGGAAACACATTCAAATCATGCTGTAGAATTATTAAAAAGATAGGCCTATTAAATAAAAAGAATAACATGCAGGAAGAAACATGCAGGATGTCAACAAATATATACACTAAGTATATCCTACGCAATTACTGTCATGTCTATTATGATCTCTAATGGTTCCAGGAAAAAACGACATCCTAAATCTATTCGTTTTACAATAAATCTCCCTGATTTTACGTTGGTGATCTGATCTACCGTAATAATTGGGGGCCCGAAATATGTCCTTAAGATCCTTAAAAAAGGAACCTGCTTCAAATTTACGCAGTAAATTGAGCCTGTATTTAAGCCTGCGGTCAACTATGGCTCCCATTATAATTCTATCAATAGTGTCGTGACACTGCTACACCTGCTACAAGGTTGTTACACCCAAGTATTTTAACGATTCCACGTGTGCAAAGTTGGTTCCCTGTATAGTGTAAGTGTTTTCTGGTGAAGTACTTTTCCTCCAAAAATTTATCGAAACACATTTATTCAAATTTAATCCTAGCTCCCATGTCTCGCACCACTTTTGAATTGCATTTATGTAGTTAGCTAACGATAGTCTGACATCACTCCGCATGAGTCCCCTAAGGAAGTGTGAATAATATATACTATATTTGCAGATCACAAGGAGATGGCTGCGAAAATATCAATAGTTGTTGAGCGTTTATTTTGCATTCAACATCAGAGTCGACCAAATTTGATCCATACTAAAGTGTTACAGTCTTTCATTTTACTGTTGAGAATATTACGCATTAATCATGGTAACGACTTCACTAAAATAGCAAAGCAGTGGAAATTAATGCGTACATGTTCATTGTTACTTATTCTTGTATAACCAGGTGCCCTTGGCAGCAAACTGAAAACATTATTAAAATTCTCGGAGTAACCCCTTCCTCATCAGCTAAGTTAGAGTCGTTAGGTTTCAAACCCCCATAAATTAAACACTTTTCATGCTTTTTCTTTCTTTTCTCGCCGAGCGAAAAATATGTCAAGGTCAAGGCAAAGGGCCTGATTCCCCCGGTACCTGCCTGCACCACGCCGAGGAAATCCCCAGATAATGAAAACGTTTAACTGGTGAAACCCTTCCGGTAGCACCAACAGCATAATTCCCTAGACGAGAAACCCCTTGCGTCACGGAGAAAGCAGGCAAGACTTCGAAAGGTACGGGACACGAGTGTTCTCGCGACCAAGAGGGGAATTTTATGGCCCCAAATTATGTTTATAGATTTTATCTAAGGGATGAAATAAGACATAATCACTGTTACCGATAAACTCAAGTACTCTTTTTTCTATCACACGAGACAAAACTATAGCAAAACCAATCCCTTACACACCAACATTATGAATTCAAAAAATAAAGCTTAAAAATTTACTAGAACAAACCATAAAATTGCATAATGATGGCATGCATGCGTAGTTTTAGGTGTGTTCATCGAAATTTTCCAGTATATTTATTCATATTTTTGTATAAATATTAAAGCATTAACGGCGGGTGTTCTTACACACCCCGCCTCAAACATTTTGAAAATTTTCACTCCTCCCCTACCCTTTTCAACCACCTTATTTTTCCAGGCTTCTACATCTACATCTACTTAATACCCCGCAAGCCGCCGCAAGGGCGTGTGGCGGGGGGGGCTTAATTACTTTGAGCTATATACCGTCCCAAAATGTATATTTTTGTATATATGGCCGGAAATTGTTCATATTAACATCAAGACGCGTCGTACGAAATAAGAAAATGTTGAAAAATACAAATATCTTTGTAATTATAAAATTGATATCCACAAATTAGATCCTGTCGTAGTTACTTAAGACACATTTAGTGGTCAGCGAAGGGATCGATGAGTGGAAAAACAATACAGTGATCACGACTCAAACTAACGAGTAAATTTTTTTCAAAATCGTTAAGCGAAAAATATATTTACACCTGAACTTGAAACTACTAGGAAATTTTGCATTTTGCCTTTATGCAGACTCATTTGAGAATGAATAGGGATTTGAAGGTCTTCCAAAGAATCCATGCCACAGTGAAGGCGAACGAGTCTCTTTGTGTTTTCCTAATGCTCCATGGAAGGGGAAAAATGATACTTTGCAGGACCATAGTTCGATGGAGGAAGGAAGTCAACTCGTACATCGAAAATATGAATATTTTTTCAATTTTAATTTTCGCACATCGAAGAAAAATGTCACATAAAATATAGTCTAAAATGCGACCACATCTATATTATAACATAATTTACCCTCACATTTTTAATTATTAACGAATAATATTTTAGTACGTCCATAGAAAAGAGTTGATCGCGACAGTTATTGTAAGTATACAAATATATGTATGCAGGATTCATTTCCTACGAAAGACCCGACCTGAGGGGAAGTCGCCGACGCACTCTCGTGAATATATTGTTAATTATTGAATCAACTTCAATCATCTCCAGGCCACCTTCATGAGTATAGCGAATAAATGTTCTACGAATTACCTAGGAATAATTTTTCTCTACTTTTACTAATACTTATTCTTCTTACAGTACATTTTTCCACTTTTGCAAACATGCTTTATCTTCCTTTGAAACTTGTCGCCTGCAAATGATCGCAGGCCCATGCTAACGCGGGTACTAGGATCATTAATAAACAACGAGAGTAGGAGGGGCCCTATAACACTTCCTTGTGGCACTCCTGAGGTCTGCCTCTAGTGTACTCAACCTGTCCACGACTACATTTTTTTCGGTTAGATAAGAACTCCTAAATCTGATTGGTCAGTTTCTCGTCATTATCATCATATCTTAGGTTTTGCATTGATTTCTCGTCAAGGGCCTTCAGTTCCACTCTCCCGATTTCAGGATATAATTTTTCGAAATATTTCCGTACATTCCGTACGGGTGACATCTTTCCATGCATTGATCAAATTTGGCGGATCTTTGGAAGGTGAAATTCACGTGGAGAGGTCAATTCCGAGACACAGTAGTTATCTTTGACCTAAATACTTTTTTCTCGATTCTCGGTCACGCCAGAAGCTTCAAAACGCACCATTAAGAAAAGCGTTGAGGCTTCATTCCTGTGTGCACGACATTCCAATTGCCTTGAGTTACAAAATAGAAGGAAACTCGGCACCAGGCTTTCCGCTTTGGAATGAGCGTATCACACGAAACATCTGGTCCTTCATTCTCGTTGATGTTTATACTACTCCTTCGCCTTCAAAACTTTATAAACTCCCCTCAATTCCATCCAACAGTTTCGAGAGTTTTCCCGTTCGCCTAAGAATTTTATTTGTGGCTTCGAATGACAAACATGAGACGGTGACCTACATGTACTTGTAAATGAATAGCTACGTTTATCTTTTTTACATTTACATTCTTTAGTCTGGGATCCAAACGAGGACGTTGCAAATGCCTCTTAACGCGTCCTGCAACTTCGTGGGTCTCACCTGGATCTGTTGTGTGTGTGTATATATATATATATATATATATATATATATATATATATATATATATATATATATATATATATATGTATATATATATTGTAGGTCGTCGTATCGTAGCGGCCCTCATTGCTGTGTGTGCGATTTTTTTTAGAATATTAGCTAACATATAATCAAATGTATACATGTATAAACTAATGGTTATGCATGCGTGGCCGATGCTCTACTACCCACAATCACATCCTCCTGCGGCGCCTTGTGGGAAATTTAACAATTCATACCCCTTCTACTTTTACATATTACCTTGGAAACCACCGCTAGGGTGTGTGTCTGAGGTTGGTTCAACACCAGACGTGCAGCAACAAAAAATTACGTTTTTCATGATGGTCAGCTTCCAATAAATGCGTAAAATTATTCAAATAAGGGAGATAATGTTTACTACAGGTACATGAGCTATGCTGCATAGGTGCGAAATATATCTCTGAGCATGCAACACGAGCTGCTAGTAACAAGAAGGCTACTACAAATAATATTAGATGAAATAATGACATCATATTAGGCCACTTAGAATGAAGCAAATAAAAATAATTTTTCCCCAGATCGGTCGTTTACTACTACATCTACTTAATGCCATGCAAGCCGGCGCAAGGGCGTGTGACGGGGGGTGTTAGGGCACGACCCGTAATTAAGAAAAAAAACCGCATGCAAAAGCCACAAATTTAGACATCCACAAGCAAAACATGGTATGCATTGATGCAAGAACCCTTACACCTCACACGCATGCAAACACACAAACTACCAACTAACATACACATGCACCTACAAATATACCTGATGTCTTTGCAATGTTTAATTTTGTTCCAACTTGTAAATTTAATGCTTTTAATATTTCTAAAGTGACTTCGGTTTCTTCCTATTATGATTTCTGATTGTTCGGGGAAATAATGAGTATTTGTGCTCGTATCTATCTGTACTGGAATCTATCTCCCTTATTTTATCTTTGTGATCTGATCTACCAAAGTAATGTGGGGCCATTATAATTCCTTTTGTGTAATCGTTAAACTCGTTTGTTCTGAGCCTTTCTAAAAGTTCAAGCATGCACACGAGTCGGATGGGATATCGCTGTCGGAATCCAGAACAGAAAGTTTGCAAATTCAAAGAACTGTGGGAGATGTCGCGACATTAACGTTTAACGGAGTCATCCACTAATATGCATTAAAATGACATTTCAAATTTTAGAAATCATTTCGGAATGCAAGAAGACGCCTCGGTAGCTTAACTGGCTAAAGCACTCGGCCGGACGTCGAGGAATCCCGGTTCGTATTCCCGTCAAGGGGAATGATTTTTATACTTCGAAATGTCTGTAGAAAGTTTACATACGTGACGCGACCTCTGTGCACAATGTTAATTCTTTTGTACGGAAGCGAAATTTCGGTATGTCCAAACAAGGATAGATTCCGACGAAATGGTGTGAGTTCATCTACATAATTTTTATAGCTATTCTGATCCTTTGTGGGAAAAATTTTAAATCTGTCGGTTCCACAACTTCACTCCGAAGATGATCGCCTCACTTTTCCGGCTTCTCTTCATGCTTCAGGTTCTAAAATCGCCTCGCTAAAGAATGTCGTGTTTCCGAGAAGAATATTTCTCCGTCTACCTTCGCGACAGGATCTCATCCGACAGAGAGACCAAAGAATATTGCTATCGATACGCTTTAAAACAGGATGTCACCCCAATGGCGGGCAGCGGTTTCCACTCGAATATTTCAAACGACAATTTGTGGAGCAGCAGAACGAGTGCATTGAAAACGCCCTCCACTCGTTCCGAAGATCGATTCGCTGGCCCTCGAAAAGTAAGTGTGTGTGTGTGTGTGTTTTTCGAGGGCTGCGGAGGGGAAGAAAACGAATGCGTCGCTCCGGCGGGCATGCGCGGTGACGACATCAGTTGACTCACGTTTTACACACGTCTCCCTGCAAGGTGCACCACGGGGGAGGAGAGGATTTTTGCGTAGTTGGGACGACGACAGGAGAAAGCGAGCGGGTAGGGGGGGAGGGGGTTGAGGGTTTCGTTGTGGCCCCTTTCTTCGCGCAGCCTGAGGCTGCCCTCCCCTCCCCAGCACACACACACACACACACTAATGACTTCGCCCTCCCTCCTCCCAGCCCCTCCCCGCCCTCGGAAACGCCACTCCGAATCCACACCCCGTAGGGCCACCGCCGCCGCGTTGCCTTCGGAGTGGTGACGTCGCCACTGAACGTCGCGCCCCCACCGAGCCAGTCTTCCTCGGAACACGGGCCGAGCCAGACGGACCACAACTTCGATCCGCCCAGTGCTCCAGCTGACCCACCCCCTTATATTTTATTTAAAGAAACATCGCCATTTCGTCGATCGAGCACTGACGATAACATACTTCCCGCCCGTGGACACGTGAACCATCACAAAACCCTGAGGGAGACTCCCCATGGAGTGCCTTTTGTCGGACAGGAGGGTAACAGCACGGCTGATATTACACGATCCAGTAGAGAGGTGAGTGGCGATTTTCCTTTGTCAATCATTATTTTTTTTACTATGGGCCGGTTTCCATTGTGACTGTCGAAAGTGTAGCGTCAGCATCAAAAACTGCCACACAGCGAAAATCGACGGGGAGAGGTGACGGGAGTATTTATTTTTTTTAAAGTTTGATGAGGTCTCCCGCTGAAAAACCCATTCTTATCACGAATGTGAAGTAAAATCAGAGGAGCTCGTCTCATGGGTGCATTCACTGTTATGATGCGCGCAGCGTGTTTAATTATGCTCGGGATATTTACACCTAACCCATCACTCGGGCATTTTTTAAATAACCCATTGTGTCGGGATGACCTACATATATATATATATATATATATATATATATATATATATATATATATATATAAACTTAGGCGAAGAAAAACAATTTTTAATATTCCATGCCTGGCGTTCAATCAACCCCAGCCACACGCCCTAGCGATGGCTTACGGGTACCATGTAGATGTAGGTATCAAATGTGGATCTTTTCGAAAATGATGGTATAAGTCGATCACGATAGATATTTCCCGCTAGAGACCACCGCGTACCTGTAGCTGTTTGTTGGTGCATCCCAACACGACGGTGAACAGTCTTGTCGGGGGAAATACCGTTATATGGTAAGCCCCGATTCCGGAAGTGAACTCAAAGTGCATTAAAAAGTAGGCACACACCCTGTACTTTTCAAGATCATTTAATTAGGTACAGATCGACTATGTTGAATGCTGAATGACGAACCGATATATTCCTTGAGCCTGTTTTATGGCGAACCGAGCGACCTTAATGCTTTTTCACAGATTTTTTCAAAATTGCTGAATCGCTCAGAATTTGATCGGAAATTTGTAATCCCGTCCCATTTCGAGCCATCAACTGGCTAGAAAGGAATTTCAGGGTTGCCTACACGCCTAGCGCCCGGGGCGTCCTGGGAAAAAAACGCCGATTCCTAGGAATTAGAGGCGCTGCTAGTTTTCTCCATGGCCAGAATTCATCCTTGGTAGGGCACGGTCCTAGCCGAGTGGAGAGGCACCGCTTCATTGAGCCAAGCGGAGAGTTAAGGGAACGGCAAGCGGTGGGCGTGTTTGGCTGATGCAACATACCCATCGAGCGCCGTGAGTTCCGTTTCTCCCCTCTCCCTCCGATATTCCTGGGCTGCAATCGCCCGGCAGCCGAAGGCGCTGCCAAAGGGAAGTTGCAAGGGCCGCAGTTGCAAAAATACATGCGAAACAGTAAGAATTGTTTCTCGATATAGTCAAGTGTGCATCCATAACTATTACATGGCTATTCCTATTTCTGCAAATACACGTATGTTCTTGTTCACCCTGGTCAGAAATAACAAATTGTAACATTAAAGTCATCATTCCACATCTGCAGGGAAATGAACTGGTTCCCCTACCCTGATGTTTGAATTTCGCACGCCGTCGGGTTTAATACAGGGTGAACTCTACCATTACCTACCAAACCGACCTTAAGGTTGATTATTGTGTATAATTCACATCTAATTCTGAGAGCTATCTAGAGAGTTAGTGGTGGCACGCGTTAGGAAACATCTACATCAATACCCTGCGGGCCATCAAAAAGGTCTGTGGCAGGGGGTTAAGCACCAGGAGGAAAGGGTAAGGGATGAGGAGGTTAGGGTTTTTCAAATGGATGGGGAAAGGTGGGGGGAACCAGCAAAAAAATATATAAATATACTAGTATAACCTACGCAGTCGCTACCTTGTAGGTTAATACTTATTATGTCGAGCCGGCTCCTGGGGGATTTCGATTGCAAGCATTCTGGTCTCTTATTGTTCTTGGAAAAAATGACCATTAAAACCTGTCAGCCTTGCAGTCTCCTTCCATTTTAATCGCAACATCTCTCTAATCTTATGTTCGTGATCCTTCTTCCCGTAATACGTTGGGGTTCGTATTATGTTCTTGATGTCATCGGAAAAGGACCCATCTTTAAATGTTTTTAATAAGTTTAATCTATATTGTAAACGCCGCTGTGTAAGGGAATCCCAGCCTAAATTTTCTAGCAAAGTAGTTATGCTACTGCGTTGGTCATAACAATTTTTGACAAATCTAGCCCCCCTCCGCTGAACTCGATCCAATTCCGAAATCAAATTGATCTCTTGAGGATTCCATATACTGGCAGTATACTCTAGGTGGGTCTGACTAGGGCAAGAAAACATCGTTCCTTCACTTTTTCGTCACATTTACCCAGCACTCTCTTTACAAATCCCAATTTTTTATTAGCACGACCGCATATTTCCCGTATGTGCTTTCCCCAGGACAGATCGTGAGTAATTGTTACACCCAAGTATTTAAAGGAATCTACATCTTCATCTATATAACAAAACCCTAAAAGAAGCCGCAAGGGAGTGTGGGAGGGGAGGTCGAGACACCAAACTTTGATATATAATTGCGGTTAAATCGTTGTTTGCAAAAGGAATCGATTCGTGCAGAGCTCCCTTTTCTTGTTTTTCGAAATGTCTAATCTACCTATTTTGTATCGTATGCTAATGGATGCCATGGTATCAGAAATAAACTCTAGATCCTTATCCCTATTCTAAGTCTCATACTAGCTTCGCTTACTCTCTTCGTGCACAAGTCTATGTTTCCCCTGTACTCGTGTTTCATTTAATATTTTCCCTCAGTAACCACACAGACATTCTTCGAACTTTTTTGAAATTTTTTCAGCTTCCTAATTGACACTTTCTCTTTAGCTACTTTCTGCATATTTCACTCTTGGCCTATAATACGTGAAATACCTTTTATTTTAATCACATTTTCCTGCCACACTTCCAGTAATGCCACTTTTTTCTAAAGCCTGTTCTTTCTTGCTGACCTTCATTAGCCCATCGTGGGGCAAACGATTAGAATAATAATATGCGGATTGGCTTAAGGACTTAAATAATTGTCATGGAATACCATATTGTACATACCTAAGCATTCCTTAGTTATAGTACAGCATAATTAAGTTTACTCATATTCAGCCCATCAAAATTACGGGAAATTAAAAATAAGCATTGAACGAAGAAATGACTATTGGATTTTAAAGCTCCAAACGTACCATACTAAGAACGATACTCAATGCATGAAACAAAAAAACCTATGCGCTGAAAATTTCTTTATACACCAGATTCTTTGTTAACAAATAAATTCAGTAACACAAATCTAAGCGAACATGTGACATGGTCACTGATACCCTATCCTGTAAGACGAATTATTCTAACATAAATTACAGATTCTGGTGTGATGTAGTGGAGCCAACCGTTCGATAATAACAGAGACGAAAAAGACTTTTCGTTCCTATTATTACGAATGATTCTTTTAACTGTTGGCATTCTGCAAAAAAAATTTTCCCATTTTCTAGCAAAATACGCAAATATAATGGATGGGATACGGAAATTAATAAATTAAAATTAATCTTTGGCCTCATTTTAGTTAAAACCCCAAGTTTGTACCTGAAACGAAAATTGTTTAGGATAACAAAGGAACCCTCTGCAATGACTTGAATGTTTTTATGGAGATAGTATTCGACCAATCTGCGGTGAAATCAACCCCTGAAAATAAGCAATTACGCTTATTACAATGTTTCGGTTCAGTTTAGACCGAAGATCGACTTACCAAGGATCGAATTTCAATTTTATACCTCGCATCGTATCGAGTTTGACGACCGATGATAGTAAATTCCTAAAGATGGCCACGTTGCGGACAGTTATCCAGGAATGTCCGACAGCCCCTGCCGCACGTTCTAACCATCGATCCACGACGAATATGTATATCACAGACCGTTAAGTACAGTTATGACGCTCTTTTTAGTCTTTCGTACTAATTTTTCACGAATTCTGACTGTAACAATCCTCTGATATTAAAGAATCCGGACTGTACTCTGTACCTGTCCTGGCTTGCGTGTTGTTGGATGGCTTTCGTGCTGCATTCTGGGGTGCAGTACGAAAGCCAACCTGAAATGACGTCTACTGCAACAGATTTAACACAATCTCTCACCACTCATTTTACGTTACTACTGAAAAATTCTTTAATCAACCCTAGGATATTTTTATCCATGCCATAGGCTTGGTAGTTTTGCTAGCATTTTATTATGAGATGCTTTGTAGAATGCTTTTTTTAAGTCTAGGGAAACCACGTCCATACGCCAGTTCTTTTTCCTTCTAATGATGACATTAATCAGCATCTTCACTTTTCTCCGATTCTCCTAAACACCCATCGCTCCTTACCCAGTCCGACCACGTGATCTTAAGCATCTTTCTCCGAATTCACATTTTATGGGCGTCTATTATTTTTCAATCATTTTTCTCAATATCTGCGCTTCGCATCCGTATAGCATTCCGGTCCACACATATCACTTCAATAATCTCTTCCTCAGTTCCAAATCCATCCTTAAAATAATCATTTTCAAAAATCAGCTTTTCCTCGTGCCTGACACTGTTGTCATTCCTATTCTAAATATTATTTCCCTTACACTTTTCCAGTCTTATTTATGTTTCTAAATACTTATTTATTTCTCATACACTTTCCAGGTTTCTTTCTCAATTTTTTCATAAGTTACTATGTTTAGTTATTTCTATATTATCTCAGACTATGTGCCCTGTCATAATAGCAGAGGATTCCTTCTGGATACCCAGTCTATTTTAATACTAAATTGTGCGAATTAAAAACTTTTTTGTCTTTGTAATTATCCACACCGAACTTCAACATGTTATAGGTACTCTTGTTTATTTCTACAGTTTTAATTTTAACAATTTGTTCATAATCCCGATAAGAAATATCGATTACCGAGAAATAATTGCAGATAAAATTGGCTGGCTATTCAGGAAGCAATCGAAATTTCCGATAAGAAGTAAATTTTGACGTCGTCCTCGCGACGAATACTGAATTTTTTGTACAAGAATTTATTGAGACAGTGACGTCAAAAACCACGATATATTGTCGAAGAACTACCAGTTCGAATAACGCCCCTCAATACCATAGTGCTTGTTTCACAAAGCGACCAGACGATTTTTACTTGCATACATGTAGATTACGAATACAGGCTCCTAAATAAACAGAAATCTACGTATTAAAACACTATGGCTCCTCCAAATGTCATCCCTAGACTTTATTTTACAGAAGTTGACTTGCGAGTTTGAGAAACAGTCCACCTCTTTGTAAACAATGAACTTTGAGATGGTTGTGTTATTAATTTTCCAGAGGTTTTTAGCTAATTACTGGCAGGTTGGAGGCCCCCAACCCTAAAGACCTTTTCAAGATAGGCTACGAAAGATATAAGAAAGAGCTGTTTCCAAAAATATAAATACGATTCGAGTAAGAGAAAAAAATATATGCCCCGCCAGCAACGTCGTTGCTCAGGAAGGTAATCTTTGAAAAACTCTCATTCTATTCATGGCCTTTACGTCTGCTACGTATCTTGATCTCCCCAGGATACAGCCTACCGGCGGACAATTTGAGCTAAAAAATAAAGAAGGGATAAACGACATCATAAAGGAATATGTAATGAGAATATTTTTGAACATTCATTGTGATCCGAGATAAACATGATTTTTATTATTTTTACTCCTCGTTGTTAGGCATGCGAAATATCCACATTTAGATTTTCTATAAGAAAAAATGTCAGCTGTTTGTTCCCATGCAATTTTCTTGCCATTTTTTTGATTTTCGAGGATCGTAAAAGGACAACCTGCGTCATTTTCAAGGGGATATAATTCTTCCAATAGTGATTTGAAATAATTCATATCCATCCTTTTATATGTTTATGCCGTATGGATTACAGTCTTCTATGCCATCGATCAGAACTTACTTGAAATACAGGTTTTCGTAAGTTGAGAATATTATTCGTTTCTCGGTAATCTTCTCCGAAAAATATTGCATTCGCCAACGATGCCGCGCGATTGAGATACATTCGCGTCTGAGCGACCGTTGCAGTTGTTAGATCCTTGTTTCTCATGTTTTTCAAGATTTATATTGAATTAAATTTTTCTTCGAGCAACATCGGAAAAGTTATACACGGAGAGATGCCAAGGGACAGGACAAGATACCAAATTTACTACATCCATGTAAGAACGAGATACAAGAACCAAGTTAACGCTACGTAAGAGCTATCTCGATACAGATATAAATAGCGATTGCAACCTTGTAGCCATGGACAGCCGACAGCGATAGAAGAAGATGAAGAAAATGACATGGGAATGACTAAATGGGATACAAAGATGCTGGAGGAAAAGCAAGCAAAAGAAAAATTCCCCACGATCATCGATCGAAAAATAAAGGAATTAATAAATGAGATTTGCTTAAAAAGGACGATAGCAGTCTTTAGAGATTATTTTAACCGAAGCGTCAGATGTTTTCCAGTCACTGGGCATTGGGTTCCTTGTGATCTATTAATCTGTTAGAGACTTCTAAAATATGAATTCTATATACAGCGCTATTTGCGACGCTAATTCCTTAAATATGCGATCTATATTTGATTTGGTCTGGAGGATTAGTTAATGTTAATGTATTTCAGCAGACTTTCTATTCCGTTGCATGAAGTTTCAATTGTGGGCATTGTTTGGAGGAAATGATTTGGTAAGCTATCGTAAATATACGGTGAGACGTAGGTGTTAACGCTCGGGTAGCAGAAATTTAATACATGTAAGTTCAACTTCTCCAAACTGCTGGTTACTCTTACGCCTTTATCGTTTTTGAGTGAATTAACTATGGAGTAATATCCCTGAAAAGCTATGATATAGCCACAATTCTTTTGGATTCTCTTTAAAATTTTCACCTAATCATTTTCTTTTGAATTTACTTAACGCTTTACGAAATTCTTTCTTGGCATTTGCCTTAGATATTTTATGATCTTAAGTGATCTCATGGTATTCGACGCTCCAGATATCCTTCCTTATATTTTCATTTTGTGTGGCATAACCTTAACAATTTTCTAACTTCCGCCTAGCACCATCGTGGATCTGTGTTATCTTTCATAAATTACTTGGTATGAATCTGGTGATTGCTGAGCACGTGAGGTTAAATAAGTGATTCCAGGTAACCTAAGTATTTCAATGTGTACTGTTTTTCTTAAAATTCGCAAAGAAACTCTGTAACACGCGCTTTTTGCCAGTAAAGCCCCCGTTTTTACACAAGTATTTTTTTTCCTTTTAGGCTTCTTATGTCCGACCACATGCACAGAAAACTTGGCATTTACTGATCTTAAGTTTTTTAATAATTTTACTTTCATGACCTCTTCGGGTATGTTCGTGATACCTGAAAAATCACATAGCTTGGGTGGAGCTGCAGATGCCCAGAGTGCCTACCCCGGGAATTGAACCCGGGCCTCTCCGGTCAGCAGTCCAACGCTCTACCACTGGACTACCCCGATCCACAAATGTATATATATATATATATAAATAAAAAAATATGTATATATATACATGTATATATACATATATATATTTTTATATACATATATATATATATTCCTTTTGTTTATGTATATTATTATCGCCCCTAATTGGTGAAGTGACGAGTTGAGTTCAAAATCAATGAATGTGATATTAAATCGCTGGTATCTTCGTCAATACCCCCTGGTTTTAAGTAAATGCGCTTCAATCAATAGATGGGACGAATATTTGTGAGCTATTGGCTGTGAATTTAAAGTTCCATTAATCCTGTAGCATTTCTAGCTTAATTTCCAATACCATTGATAGCATAAGTCCTTTTCTCTGTTATTGGCTATAGGAATTAACCCAACTAAATAATAGATGGGACATTAAAATATTCACCGAATAGCAGGACTCGTCTGTTGTTTTGGAATGAGAGGCTTTTGATTTGCTGATCTAGGTCTAGTACTGAATTACCTTAGCCGTCCGGGGGCCTGTAAAATGCGCATACATAGATGCTTTTTGATTCTGAACTTTTAATTGAACACCAAACGCTCCCCAAACCGTTACCTGGATTTACCTCAGCCCTGCTAACGCAAGAATTCTTTTCTGAAATGAAGATACCGCCCCCGATTCTACTTTTTCGTTTCTTTATAAAGAAAAGGGTTCTGGGAAATTTCACCTTCGGCGATTGTATTGCATAACCAGCTTTTAGTTCTAATAATTATGCTTTGCATCTGTGCTTTAAATAGAGTAATACTATTCAGCGACTTTATATTTTTTATTCGGCAGTTAACAATAATGCAGATATTGTTTCCTTGACATGTTGCTTGAATATTTGACGGAGAACTTTTTCTTATTATTGTTATCAAATCCCTTACATAACCTTCCATCAATTTCAAGATAATTCACATTGTCACATCTCTAGCTATGACCCCCATTCCATTTAAAGCTAAATTATTTTGCCATAATACCCACTATTTGACCCAGTTTCCTACACTCTAGTCTAAACAATCACTACAGTATTCGAATATCCTACCAGCGACGCATCTGGTGGCTTCAGACGTGAAACGAATTCAGAAGCGGTTCAGAGGGTTCCTACAGGATTGGATTACTGGATCAAGGTCAAAGAAGGAGGCCCAAATATCCCTGCAGAAATTTCGCAACCTCTGCTTAATTCTCTCCGCTCGGCTATAAACCAGAGAATAGACGATAGAATCACCCCCTTCCCACTCTGACGGTTTCTTCTAAGTGGTGCTCTCACAGGAGCAGAGGCAGGAGCTGCAGATACCACAGGGCTATCTTTTGCTCGCACCTGAGTTTAGTATGGTAGCGGTCTGTCATATGTTAATTTTTATTCCGTCTAATGTAATATACCAGAAAACTCCATAGTGGGTTAAATTGACACTCCTTTGAAACTAAGTTTGAGGCAAAAACCACGTTTGTTGAGAGTGTATAAGTTAATGATTAAAAACCTCTTTAATGGTAACACACACACACAGTAGATAGAGATAGATATATATATATATATATATATATATATATATATATATATATATATATATATACATATACATATACAATAGATATATATACAATATATATATATAACAATATATACATATATAATATATATATAACAGTAGAAAACATTCACTAAACCCCAAGCCCTAGAAAAATTCACCTAGGCGGGAATCGAACCCGCGAACTCAGGGTTGGCGAGCGAGGGGATTATCCAGCCGTCACCGGGGTCAGTTAAGAATTAAGCACCCTAAAATTTGAAGCCAGTCCTTCAAAAGTGCGTTGATTGAGAATGAAATCCCACTTCTAATGTTGTGATTTCTCCGCTCTCAAAAGGTGAACGACCTCTCGCCTTTTTTTATTAAGTTCCTTTTGTGTCGATGATTTTTTTATTCCTGGAGTTAGTCCCATCTGATGATGCCTCGAGTTAGTGAACGTGTGTTTTTACTCCCAATCAATGGCGGCTAGCTTTCTATTTTTGAAAGCCAACACGACATCTCAATGTTTTTAATTTATTCGGTTCTCTCTTTCGCATTTGGGCTCTTAGCGGTCACGCACCATTAAATTCTACAAATATAAATTTTTGATACAGTCATTGGATGCCAAGGAATGATAAAAAGATACTCTGCAATTCCACGCTTCAAAATGTATTATCACTCGCCGCCATGGTTACGCTGTCGTGTAACATCATCAAGTGAAATCTCAGAACATATATATCAATTGTGAGAGGTGCACTAGCAGAGTTTCTTGGTAACATTCCTTGGTATATGGTTGGAATTCCAAATAGTTTAGTCTGGGACAGTATCCCACATCATTGACTACCACTGCGAATAGAAATAGCGTGACTGAGAAAATTAACATTAATCGCCCCTCTAAGATTTAAAATACAGTTATTATGTCAACAGGTTTACATTGATGCTTAATTATACCTCCCAAAAAGTTAGCTTGTGATCCCTTCCAATCGGAAATCATGAAAATAAATTATAAAACAAAAAACGTTATGAGGTTGTCGAGGCATCGGAATCGGCAACTTAATTGATAAAAATAGAGGATATATTTCTCGACGAAGGGAGAGTTGATAGCAGGGACCTTAAGTAAGGATATTAATCAAACATTAGCAAACATTTTGATATTGAGCGTGGTTTTGTACGGTGTGGGAACTTCATTGTACGGTCGCTGGAGTAAGATGGCAGGCGTGGATTGGAAATTTTTGAGATTATTGAGTGGGGATTGATGAAAAAATTAAATTAACGGTAAAGGAAACAAACAAAGAAGTACAAGAAAAGTAATTCATAGCGTTATCCATGGTGATAGTATAACGAACACTGTGATAGAAGGGATACGAGCATTATATCACACAAGGGGAGGAAAATTGTGGGCATATAGACGAAATGAAGGGAGGTAGAAAATATACGGAATTGAAGAAGGATAGTGCAGGTTGTTTTGTTAGGCAAGGCTTAGAAGTGCAGGGGTAGCTAATCTATATACATCCAAAACCAACATTAAGCGATATACTACCCTTGCAAAAAATGTCTTCTCGCACAAGCTCACGGCTAATAAGAATCAACGCGGAACCCTGTCTCATTCTATATTAAACTACTATACTAAACGTGCAAATTTTCTCCTGTATTATCTGGTCCTCGGAAAAATAAATTATTATTTTTCATCGCTCCCTAGATTTCCAGACACATTACCATGATTTCATGGCAAAGTCCTGAGAATTAACTATTTGAACTAAGTAAGTGTTATAACTTGTTACTGATGTAGTGTCCTGTACCCTTAAATAACAGCAGTACCTTGTGAAAGTTATCATTCACTTAATGTATAAAGATAAACGGTTAAATCCAGGACAACATTTATTTATGACGATGGCTGAAATGAACGTGCCCTCACCCCGATGATGCAGTATTTGTTATCGATAACACTACCTCAAAAACCATCGCGAGGGTATGTGAAGGAGGGTGTTGGGGCCCCAGGCATTCGTTAATTTGAGGTATGTATTTGAGGCATGTTCATGAGGTAATGAAGTAATTATTAGGTATTGTAGTATCACATTTCAGCATCCAATCCTATGTTTGGAAAGTGCCTCCTGTACCCCATTCCTTCACGGAACGAGGTCATAGTGAATGGCGAGGCGGAGGTACTCGCAATCAACCGAATCGATCAATTGTTCATTTTTTTAACTCCTAGCCTTAAGCAAATAATCCATAGGTGAGCTCTTTCCCTATTTCTGCCGCCCAACGCTCGTTTTAACTTTCCTATTCCTCCACCGTGGAATCGTGATGCTTCCTCTCATTTGGAACGCGCCGACAAGAAACGCACACTTTTCTCGCGTTGAAAACTGAATAAAGTTTGTGAAATGAGAAGATATACGTGTAATGATTAGGCACCAACATTTTTATCTATGTCTTTCTTTATTTCAAAAAATTACTACAGTTAATTAAACAGACAGCGTAGAGAACCAATTCCGATCAGATTCCCCGAAATTCTTTACTCCGGCCTGTCCTGTGTCGATGTGAACTATTTGGCAAAGGATGACCTTGAGACATCGCATTCCTTTCTTTTAAGTACGTGAAGCGCACCGATCGGGCTGGAGAGTATTGTTCCTGACAGCCAAAATAATACCGGTTCAGGTTTGAGCAGGCCACTCAGCCGTAAATGTTATCCCTTCACATACCTGAACAAAGAAATAATGATGAGGTTCCAGATCGGCGTTTTAACGCAAACAATACGTCAGCACAACGGCTGCATCTCTATTAGCTTACACTTAATTTGATTGATTCGATTGAATGTTGTTTTTCCCATCTCATCCTGTAAAATTGACATATTGGTGAAAAACAAGCTGACAGTACTTTTAATGTTCAACATCGCCTTCTTAAGACTAAGCCTTTCTAGTTATAACTGTGCCTATTGCGGACGAGTGGTATTTTTATATGCTAGTGCATGCTGAGATATTCTTAGTTTCCATTAGTCATGTGTTTGTGAAACAATTGAAGGTCGTGGAAAACACCTGAAAGGTACGGAGGAGCTAATCCAAGAATATTCCGACACACTTGATCCGATTGCAAAAACCATAAACACAGTAATCAAATCGGGTTAGGTTTTGTTAAAGTGCACCCAATACTAATCCCAACGGAGTGTGAAATTCACACAATAGGGTGGGATTAACCCATGGCAAATTTCACAAGAGAGGACACGAGTATACCTTCAGGTATTCCCCTGAGAAGTCTTATTGGACCTCTTTTATTCCCACCTCACTTTTACGAAATTAACTCCATAGTGACAAGTAAATACGTTTATTTGCCGACGATGCATTGATTTACTGTGATATCCGTAATCCCGAGGACATAACGGCTTTATTGTATGACCTAAATGCCATGCAACGCTGGTGCGGCACTTGGCAATTAGAATTAAACCTTAAAAAGTGCGCAGCGGTGAATTTTTAGGAAAAGAGCAATTCCCTCCTGAACATCTGCTGCATCGGAATTGAATGTGTAGACTCAATTAAATACCGCCCCAAATAATAATTTAATTGGACCGCGTGCAGCGTAGGGGAGCTAGATTTGTAAAACGTTCGGTTGGGAATCACTCACGGAACGAAGGTTAAATCACAGATGAAATCTTTTGCATAAATTCGAAGGATGTCTCGTTAGCAGATATGTTGAAAATGTATTATTACCCCCATCGTAGTAGGGTAGATGAGATCCTGTCAATAAAGTTAAGATAAAGTGACAGATTAATTGTAGAAATTGAACTTGCATTACTGTGACAGTAGTTCACGCGAAATATTTTGTATCCTTTAACTGGGCGCGGAGCCCGTATCTGTGCGTTCCAATTCTGACTGACTGTTTAATTCCAATACGATAGGCATGGGCGAATTTGAATTACCGCTGTATCTACTTATTAATTAAGTGTAGAAAAGATATATTTAAGTTGCCATTTTTTTCCACGAACGATAAGGGATCAGAATAACATTGTTCGACCGCGGTGGAGGTTACATTCGGGTCAAAATTAGTCTGGTGTGTATTCATTCACCCCCTGCACATATCCTAGCGGTGCCTTGCAGGGTATTAAAATATCTAATACCAATTTCCCCTTAATCTCATCAAATTTAAAGTTCCATTTGCAGCACACGGGGTACCCGAGTGTCGAATGGCCTTGAATGTACGCATCTTTCACCGATGATGACGTATTTGGCGTTACTTCCAGTGCCGATGAGTCTCGATCGTCTTTTAGGAGAAAGGAATTCCGGAGAGGAAAATAATGGAAACCCGTTATTTAATACTTTCCTGAGCCGTAAGTTCAAGCAGAATGTCTCGAATGATTGAAGAAGCGAGAGACGGTGACAATGTAAACTAATGGCCTTCTGAAGGTTGAACCGTAACAGAAAGAGCAAAAGAGCTACCGGGAAAAATGCAGGGAACATTATGAAAAATATCCATGCGAACTGTTGCAGGAGATTAATGTAATACGTTTGCTGTCGATATATTTAGACTATGTATAATACTTGAGTACTTATGTATCACGGGTTAAAGGAAAAATATGCCATTGTTACACTTTCGGCTGATACACATTTTCTTTTATTCGACAGGCTTTCATGGAGACATCCACAATCGTCGCATAGCATCGATCAAAATCATTAAATCATTAAAAGAAATCAATTCAATATACCGCCTCAAGGAACATGCTAGAAGATTACGTCTACTTTGGAATAAAGAGCACTTCCTTGTGACCCGAGGAAGCGTCGAAGGCCACTGTCGCAGTCCAGAAGGATTCTTGATGCATCGCACCTCAAGGCGGAAGAATTTAAGGAAGCCGCGGTGACAATAGGATGTCACCGGAACGTACAGAAAAGAGAAACAAGAAAATACAAATACATACGCGAGGCGCCGGCTAAACGCAGTGCTCGAAATCCATGAGCCGCGCTCCACTCGAAAGCCATCGCCGTCTTCCACCCATAATCTCGACACGCCATTTCCTCCACCGCCACGCCATACCGCTTGGCGCGCATCGGGGGTGGTGAACTCCCCTCTCCCCGCGGCAAGCAAACAAACGAGAGTATAAAAGTGGACCTCGACTGAGAGAGTGAGGGGGAGAGAGAACGGGAGGACGGCATGAGGAAGTCCTTCCCGCGCGTGTCAATGAAGATCGTACTGTCCTTGTAGACAGCTAGTTCCCGTCATTCATCACCCACCCCGCCAATATCGGTGGCCGCCGCCTTTAAGAGAGAACGGACAGGGTTAACGGCGGAAGGGCTTCAGTTCCGCTCGGACCTCCGCATCTGGAGGACTGCTTGGAACGTCAACCAGGCTTGGCGGTGGCTTTTTAAGTCTTCAGTCAGCGCGCGGTCTTCGCCCCAGCCATCTTTCCCGGATCCCACTTTGACAGGCTCGGCTCGAGACAATGTCACTAGGGGATAGCGAGAGGTTTAGACGGCGGGAGGCGGAAGTGAATGACCACGTCGATGATTGTGGCCCCGGCCTGGAGATGGACCCGGAGGAGGAGGACGCAGTTTGGGTCTTCGGATACGGATCCCTGTGCTGGTTTCCCGGGTTCGAGTACAAAGACTCCGTCCTCGGCTACGTCACCGGGTTTAAGAGGAGGTTCTGGCAAGGAAATGCTGCACACAGAGGGACGGCCCACAAAGTGAGTAACTTTATTTATTTATTTTACATTATTCTGTAAACAGCGCTTCGGCCTTTAAACCGGACTTTGAACAATGATATGGCATTTCTTTTTTCCTCTCTCCTTCTCTGATTATACTCAAGAAAACTGCTGTACTTTGGATGTTTAGAGGCAGATCCCTCAAAGACAATTCCGAGTGCTCCAACGTAAAATACTAAAATACGCACATTATCCGGGAAGGATTTAGATTTCTGCCTTCCCTCGTATTTCGTAGATTCCTCATAAAGAACCGTCTAGTAGAATCGAAAATCCTAGAGAGAGAAAAATCTCTCGCGATATCGATCGATGTAAGCAACACCGCATCGGTGTTGCTTGCGTGAAGGTTTAACGAATGTACCAGCAATTGTACTTACATTACTGTGAGAGTAGCTTACGGGAAATATTTTGATTTGCTCCTCTGGGCGCGGAGCCCTTATCTGTGCGTTCCATTTCCTTGATTTTCTAATTCCAATACGATAGCCATGGGTGATTTGAATTACCGCTGTATCCACATGTCAATTAAGTGTAGAAAAGATAGATTTAAGTTGCCATTTTTTCCACGAACGACAAGGGGTCAGAATTACATTGCCTGACCGCGGTAGGGTCATATTCGGGTCAAAACTAGTCTGGTGTGTATTCACTCCCTGCCTTGCACCCTAGCGGTGGCTGGCTGTGAGTGCTAAAATAAATTTTTTTTAAATACAATATTTAAGTCTTATTTTTCTTGGCGATAGCTGATTCCCAATTTGATTCACCGTATGCAATATTGAAAAGCACCTAACTTGTGCTTCAAGATCAGTTTTCTCCATTTTTGCTTGGGCAGATTTGGCATAAGAAATACTTTGGGACAAACGGGGAGGCAAGGTTCCACAACCAGTAGTAGTTGACTACGTTATTTTAGTAGTTGGTTACTAGATCAGTTGATAGACCTCACTCGCAGCTGGTTTCGCCTGCGTAGAGAATTATGTTGTACTTAGATCCCGTAGTACATGATTCTGTTGTTAAAATTACCTCCATTATTTGAATTATTTTGCCTTTTCATTAGTAGCTAACAATTGTGCAAAAGTTCATTTTAACATTCATGTCTGGTGCTGAATCATTCCCTGCCACACACCCTAATTGTGGATTGCATGGTACTATGTAGACATAGATGAACCATTACCAGCTGATCTCAAGTAAGAGCGAGGCATGGACAAGCTATCACGGGCATTTTATCACGCCTTAAAAGTGCGATTTACATTGGATCTAATTAAAATTTGATATAACGCTATTATCCTTTAGTACACTCGTCGATATAATTACATTATTTTTTGGAAAAATCTCGGGAAAACAATAAATGCTACATACCATAAAATTCAAACCAGGTTGCTCTATCATATTATGAATTTTAACTATTATTGCATATGAGATAAACAACAAGCCCAGGATGCCACCAAAATCCCAAAACTAGATGTTAACTCAATCACCATTTCCGCATAAAAAATATGGTTAAAACCAGGTTCATGTGATAGTTGAATGGTATGACAACTTATAAGGTATCCATGTACCCAGTATGAAGCAACAAGTTCAACCAACGCCGCATCCTTAAGTACGCGCGTGGTTTAATAATGCATTCATGGTTTATTAAATCGCATGCACAGCAAGTTTTACGTTAAAATTAATAATTGTTATAGTAACTTAAAGATAATATTGGTTCAATTGGAAATTTCTATTCTAACAATTGTATAGATATTGTAATCACGAGTTTTACTGCCATCGCCACATGGCCATGAATTACTTAAGTTCCCGATTCGATTCGAAAAGTTCACGAAGCGTAGACTGGTGGCTTTTGATGCACAATTTACAATGTACAATACATGAACTTTCACGTAAAAATTTATATTTGCAATTTAACAAGAAGCTGATCGTAAAACGTTGATGATTTGCAACCACGATGTATAATTATAAGAAAAAATTATTGGGAAACTTTTGAGCATCATTAAATCGTAAACAAGTGTGTTTGTTTCAAAAAATGTGCGTGTGCATACATTCACGAAGCATTTCTAAGGTCCCCAAAGCTGGCTTTTCTTCTATTTATACTGAAATCGATGAAATGAGGCGCCTTCTTTCGAGTAAGGTGTGTGCCTGCCACGTGATCGCGGAGACAGTATCCCGCATATGGCTAGGAAGTCTTGAAATAGGAAGGAAGCCATTGCGGCAAATGGCCTACTAATGCAGCTGCCAGAGCGAACGAACATCCCTTTGCCCTTGACACAGAATTTGCTGGCACTAAGGTTATCTTGTTCCTGTCCCATCAATTAAATATACAAATACCTATGTATTGCATGTCGTAGTCGCATGATTTGGCCTTGCATACAGTGACAGTAATTAAAGGCGCGATTGAAATGTATTTTTGTGCAAACCATGTTGTATTCTGTAAATATCACATTTTTCAAAAGCATATCATTCGGAAATGAATTAGCGCACATTTTTTATCAATCAAAAATAATGAAATTATTAATTATCGTGTCTATCCATGCCACGAATTTCTTAGAAATGTCTACTTTCTGTCCAAAGTTGCTCAGCCGCAACATATCTACTAAACAAATAACACTTAACCTTCGTGATTTATTATTCATGCATTAAAATTCTTGTAAACACTCAGCACATCACGTAGACAATGACTGTTAAGTGTTAATTGTCTAGAAGATAATGTTGCGGACATAATTGCAGAAATGTTTTACGAATTTTTAATTCTAGCTTGATGCCCGATTAAAAATATCAAACAGAGAGTTTCTAAGCATGAAAAATCACTCTTCCGAGTTTTCTATCCCCAGTTTCTATAGTTGTTTGTATTTTCTTTCCTTCCATGTATCGGCACCAGCCTGGAAGAGTGGTCACCGTCGTCGAGGATGAAAAGGTGAGCTGATAAAGGAAAAATATACCAGCTTAAACTGTCTTGGGTCACCTTCTCCTATATATTTTAATTATTTCTGTTCCATAAGCTCTCTAGGGCTTCATATCTATTATAAACAGCATTGCAACACCGCTCTTCCCTAGATAAGGGTAAAAGCAAAATGCCTAATGAAAGAGTCAGATCCCTGGATGACTGCCCAAACGTTTCGTACTCGGCTTGGCACTCCCAACCACTCGAAAACATCAACGCTGATGAAAGAATGGTTATACTCACGAAGATCCATTAATGAACCATTGAAAATTGCTTGCAACTGGTCCTTCATAGCACGGTTATCAATGGAAGGTAAAGCTTATCTCTTTGTAGGGAGTACACACATCTGGCAGGTAATTGGTGAACACCCACCGATAGGAGTTTCTATTATTATCATCAATACAGTTTCTAAGTTTCTAAATTGTTCCTGAGAGTTGATTCATTCAATTATTAGGAAGTGAAAGAAATGAAATATTAAGGTTTCCCCATGTGTTTGTTGCTGCTGTTTAAATCCCCTAAATGAGATTACACTGCGGTGAACAACATACACGAAGGTTCCTTAACACGCTTCATACTTCTCATGGAGTCGTTGTGAGGTAAACAACATGATCTGATGTTTCTCCAAACGAAGTCGTCAGTACGTCACTGTGTATTACTAAGGCCTTGCGTCTCTCTGAGATTACTTTCTACCCACCCACACCAATCCATTACGAAATCTAATGGAGCGTCAACTGTTCAAACGTGTACTAAGGTCGATGCGGTCGGATGTTGAGCATTTTCTGTTTGCACATCTTTTGTGATTTCATAACTTCGAAGACCTTATATGAAGACTGCAACACAGAGGAAATGTAGATTAATAAAATCGTGCATAGGTTTATTTAAGAGATATTTAAAGTTGATCTTGATGTTGATGAAGTGCAAGCTCTTTGATACGCCTATTTACTAATTATGCGTTGATCTTTATGCCGTAATTTTTGCCCAATAGCAAGGGGATTTGAACGAATTGAAAGGGTGAGTAGCTTGCGTAATTGGAAGCGCTGGAAATAGGGGGAGGAGACATCAGCCTGTAGTCTCAAGTATTTATTAGTGAGCATATGTTTTAGGTAAACGGTGACCACAGCGAAGCAAGTCACTCTTGCAACGAATATTGCTCGCAGTTCCAAAGATATATTTTTGAATTGGCAAAGTAGCTGGTTGCGGGCACTGTCAAAATTAATGAAATCGTAATAAACAAATCAATTTTCGGGCCTTATACCAACAGTGTCAGTGTATTCTAGAAACTAGATGAATATTGTAACCTATTTATTGTCATTTGAAGGCTATGAGCAAACTGTATGGACTTGGAAATTGACTTGTAGCTTCAAGTCACAGGAACCTGATTTTCGGCAAAATAATAAGGCATAAGGACCTTTTTTCCTAACTGAGCGGCATATTTAGCGCCGCTAAACTGCTTTATATGTTAAACTTGTTTGCCACATCCTCAATTGTTAATATAATTTTTAGCTGGAGAATAACAGTTAAAATAAGTAGAAATACCTCGAATTAAATCCTTTTAATCTTATAATTACGGTATTTTTCAGTTTACCATGACCACCTATCACTCAAAAACACTTATTCAAGAGATAGCAGTCGAGAATCAGTAATGTCAATGCATTTGAGCTAAGTTCAGTCGACGAGATTTGAATCTATAATCCTTGTTTGTGAATAATTTTACTATGGCACTCAAATGACTAAAATTACAAGGCAGTGATCATGTATACAACATAAATACGTTGAGTGTAGATACCTTTTGAGTAGGAAATGCGTAGAAAAGGGATATTAATAGCTATAATTGTCAGGTTCTTTAATCTCATGCGAACAAAAGTTAAAATATTATCCGATTATTTCACTGTCCTTCATGGTTCGTCGCATGACACATAACTAATGAACTTGGGTAATGAATGCTTATAGGGCCTAGACACTATGCTATCTTCTACGAATTATGAAATAAATTCGATAAAAACTCCGTGAAATCCATTCATTGGCATGATTACGGACTTGGCCTGCTTTAGTCATAAGTCTTTTCAATTATAGAATGTTAAAACGCTCATTGCATCATTAGCTAAAGCCATTTCCCTTCGTCATATTCTTGCCAGAGCAAATATTAATCTACCATTGAATCTTATTATGCTACTTACAAAAATATTTTGCAAATTGATGTTTAAAAAGTCGTAAGTGGAAGTCGCGTAGAATGAAACTTCCTACAAAGCTGCACAGAGAATACAAGTCGCTGTAATTTATGATGCCATTCAATTATTTGCTGAGAAGACATACTTTCACCCCAGTGACTTCCTCTGATGTATCCATTGCCTTTTTAGTGAGTCGCCAAATGAAGCGATGTCTATATACACCATTTTCGCCTGCATATGCGAACAAGGTAGGGCAAAAAGAATGCCCACTATTACTTGTCGATAAAATCGTTTGCATAATTTTCTTTGACTAAAATGTTTTGATAAAATGATCGGCATAAGAGAACATTCGAAAATATGCTTCTATAAATTGTAGCCCTAACTTTATTTATTTTACCATTACCTTTATTTATTTGCCTGAAATATAATCCTACTTTTTACTGATGCTGACGTTTGTTAATATATTATAATCCGTCACATGCAAACTGTTAATAATCCACCCGCTACAAATTACATAGCTATTGTTCACTAATAAATCGATACATTGTATTTTCCTATATTATTTTGGTACGTAAAAAATCCGTTGGCCAAATCCAATACATTGTCCAACAGGCAACAGCGGATGAAAAAGCGATTCCGGGCTCTTTTGAATAAGCGCACATAAATAATATACGGGAATGGAATCTACGAAAATTACAACAAAACAAAAACTGCGAGACGTGGCGCGTTCAGTGAGATATTTGCGGTTTTAATTTAATTAATTATTTGAAAGGAGATAATGTCATACATTTTGCATACTTTGTGATTTTTTACATAATAAATCCTTATTAATATCTTCCTACTTTAATATTAGTGAAAGTCGAGTGCATTTAGCTGTAATTACCTTCTCTTTTCCGCTGATTTATGACCGAATGAAATTCTCGTATCATATTAAAAATAAATTGAATGCAGGCAAGAACGACGACAAAGCACCTGTTTCAACAAAGTAATACGGATCTTCTAATATGGAAGGCACATTTCATGCTGTAGTAGAAAAAGCAAAAAGAATTACACGACGGAAGCTCTTCACCAGGTACAAGAGTTGAAGAGGTGTAAAGCTAAGAGGGATTAAACTTAAAGTTAATGCGCATATTTGGCAACTAAAACATTTTTAAAGAACACTTCCTCTCTGAAGTCATGTTGATTATTGAAATTCCGAAGTCCTGCTTTTCCACGCCTAGCTCGCACCGTTGTTTGACCTAATTTTTTTTTTATTTCTCGTGCATAAAACCAGCCTCAAAACACTGCCATTTTCTTTCAAGGGTGAGGTCGAAACTTTGAATTCAAAGTCCTAATAACAGCGTCTTTCCCTTTGTTTTCATTTCACTATCAATGGAAGAGTTGATGTGCTTGTTTGTTTCTTTCCCTATCATTTCCCATGGATATCATGGACTTGGGATCGCCAATTAAAACGTTCAATAGCAAAGCAACAGTTCAAGACTTCTCACTAAGAAGTAGCGGGAAAAAGGTCACCAGTTCGGTCATTTATTTCACATTAAAAAAGCGATAGTAAAAATAACTCGCCCGAGTTATGCAGCATTTCAGACAGTTGCGAGAACGGGTTGTACGAGAATGTATAAAATATCGTATATTTTATTTATTTATCGCCTTTCCTATTAATTTTAAGAAGAAATGGTGATAGTTAAAAATTAAAGTGACCTTCCTGGTCCGCGTGTAATGGCAAAAATCCGGCTGTGTTCGGTGTATTACACGAATTATTATCGCGTGATTTCACGGCATGTCCCGCCGCAAATCTATTACGATTTTTTACCCCATCGAGAGTTGTGTAACGCAGGAAGCGTCCACATTCGCCTCCAAGATCATCAACTTTATCTTTCCGATGTCTGGTTGTTTGTCAACAAGTGAATGGCTGTGACCGCAATTCATTAGCTATATACGACACATTTAATGACTCACTTAAAATGGTCGTCTTTGAGTGATTTTAAATCAAAAACTCCCCGACAGTTCATCACGGGAACAGCAAATGAATAGATTTTCCTATACTTTTCGTTTTTGGTTCACTTTTGTTTGTGCGGTCAGTCGCTCAAGCGTTTCAGAGATATGCCTGGAGGATGTAAACGGTTTCCGATTGTATTCACAATCATGTGAATTCTCTTTTGAGTAATATCGAATGAAATAACTATATATATATATATATATATATATATATATATATATATATATATATATATATATATGCATATGGATGTATATATATATTAACCATAAACACAATAATCAACGGCGTGTGAAATTTGCACTGCAGGGTAGGTGGGCCAGACATTTATATATATATATATATATATATATATATATATATATATATATATATATATATATATATACACACACACACATTCACACACACAAACGAGAGTTAATTCACCAAAACAGGGTCTGTAATCATATTATTTTATTTTTTTATTTTTTCTTATTTACATGGTATATACCCAGCGAGCCATCGCTAGAGTGTGTGGCAGGGGGTTAATTATAACTAGAATAATTTCACCCGAATATGGCTCTACCGTGGTCGAACAATATTATTACGATCCCCTCCATTTGTGGAAAAAAATGACACCTTCTCTCAATCTATCTGTTCTACACTTCCAATTCGGCAATTAATTCAACTTCGTGAGGATCCCATATACTTGCAGCATATTCTGATTGATGCCTAACCAGCGGAAGATAACACTTCCCTTTGACCTTTTCATCACATCTACCCAGGACTCTTCTCATAATTCCTAATTTTTTGTTAGCTTGTCCTCATTTTTCCCTTATGTGTTTCACCCAGGAAAGATCGTGAGTTAGGGTAAGGCCTAGGTATTTAGTTGAGTCTATACATTCCATTCCGGTGCTCCCGATGCAGTAGGCGTTCGGGAGGGAATCGCTCTTTTTCCAAAAATTTATCACTATACACTTTTTAAGTTTAAATCTAATGGCCAAGTGTCGCACCAGCGTGGGATAGTATTAAGGTCATCTGATAAAGCTGCTTTGTCCTCAGGATCATGGATATCTCGGTAAACCACTGCATCGTCGGCCATTAAACGAATTTACTAGTGACTACAGAGTCAATGCCGTTAGCGTAAAGTAGGAATCAAAGAAGTCCGATAACATTTCCCTTGGGAACACCTGACGTAACTTCTACTGCATTTGAGCTAACTCAATCAATGGTTTCTCTTTGTACACGACCGCTCAAAAAGTCTTTAATCCAGCCCCAGATATTTTCATCTATGCCATACTATATGCTTCTAACTTAGTGAGTAGTTAACCATGAGGTACTTTGTCGAAGGTTTTCTTAAAATCTAGAAAAATTGTGTCCACTGGAATATTGCTCTCTCCCGAAGTAAGAATATCATGAACAGAAACCGTAACTTGTCTCTCGCAGGATCTACCTTTTCGGAAACCGTGCTGATTTTTCATTAATAACTCCTGATAATTGAGTTGTCTCACGATCGAACTTGCAACTATATGTTCCATAGCCTTACACGAAATGAATGTGAGGAAAATAGGTATGTATTTACTCGGTTCCTCTTTGTCTCCGTTTTTAAATATTCGTGTCAAGTTAGCCGTTTTCCAATCTTTGAGAACCTGGTGATCTGCCAGCGACTTCTTAAATATTATTTCTAGATATGGCGCAATTTCCGAAGCTAGATCCTTATATATACGAGCGGGTATTTTATCGGGGCTGGAGGATTTATTAGGCTTAATATTTCTCAGCAAACGTTCTAACCCATTATATGACATTTCAATTTTGGGCATCGGTGACGGCAAGATTTGGTAAGCTATCGCGGGTATTCTGTGAGATATTATATCCAAAATATTAGAGCAGCTTGGCTGGGAATCACTCACGGAACGAAGGTTAAATTATCCATTGAAGCTCTTGCATAAATTGGAAGTCTCTTTGGCATTGATGGTGAAAATGTAATTATTCTAGCGTGTATTCGCCCCCTGCCACACACACTGGAAGTGGCTTTCAGGGTATAAGTAAATATATAAATAAAAATAAATTTGTGAAGACGCTTTGAACGAAGGAATTTAATAAGTTAGCCTTTTCCAAACTGCTGGTTACTCTTTCGCCTTTATCATTTTTGAGTGAATTAACAGTTGACTTATTTCCCCGAACTTCTCTGACGCAAAACCAAAACGCTTTTGGATTCTCTTTCAAGTTTTTCGCTAACCTTCTCCTTTTGAATTCCCTTAACCCTTTCCGAAATTAATCCTTGGCATTCGCCCTACATATCTAACGGTCATTAGTGATCTCATTATTTTTGTCGCTAGAGATATCATCCCTAATATTTTTCATTTTAGCGTGACATTGTCTTTGACGTCGTAATGCCTTTCTAACACCCGCGTTGTACCATATAGGTACCGTGTTATCTTTTATAGATTTATTGGGAATGAACTGCTGAACGCGTGATCTCAAGGAAGTGAGTCAACGTATCCTCAGTATTTCGGTAATTACTATCTTACTTAAAACTAGCAAATTGATTCTGTAGCACGCACTATAGGCCGTTGTAGTCCCCTTCCTGAAACAAGTAAATTTTCCTTTTAGGCTTCTTATTTCGGACCCTATGAAGCGAAAACTTTCTGCACCGTGGTCAATAATTCCTTCGAAAGTTTCTATAGTTACGACTTTTTCGGGAATATTCGTTGCTAACAAATCAAGAATATTATCGCCCCTAGTTGGTGAAGTGACAGGTTGATAAGAGTTAGCGAATACTTGACTAAACTTTGTACGGAATCAATTTATACATATATATATATATATATATATATATATATATATATATATATATATATATATATATATAAGGTTTCAAAGAGTATTATACCAAAATATATCTGGCCATTCTGGGATAAGTAAGAAATAGCTATTGTAATTTTCCCTTAGGCCTTGAAACTACACGAGTCCTAGTTTCGATACATTGCAATATTTCATTTTAATGACAATTGATTTAAAACTGCTGCTGCGTTGCAAGTTTACAATGAAAATTATCGTACCATAGAAACAGGTTTACATAGATCAGCTCAACCGTAGTGCGAGTATGCACTTCGAGAAAATATTTTCGAAAGCTCTCGACCAAGGTTATAGACCACCACTTAGTTTAATCATAATGTGCTCTGATTGCGTGTTTCCCTTTCAAAATGAAATGTGTCGATATTTGTCCGAATGTTTTTTTTTCTATGACCTTCACAACGCCTTCTCTGACCTTCATCATTAGAGAACTGGTTTAACCCACTTTTGTGTATTGTCCACCCTTTGTTGATATTCTCACTATTGGTACGCTATACAGCTGTCCTCTACTCACAACATGCTGTGTCCGTGAGAAAATCCTCTTATTTTGTAGATAGTTCACAGGAATGCATGATTTAGTAATTTATTGAAATCACGGTACTAAGCTAATCGGTGATAGCAATTCGATTCTGGATTGTTATGGGGCCGAACCCATTTGTAATTTTATTTCCTTGGCACTTACATATGCTCCTACTTTTTTTCCATATTTCTAATAAAAGTATTTAATTCGTGTAATTAAGTAATAAGTATAAATATCGCTTTCAGTATTTAATTTTTTGTATTTATGCTTCGTATTTCCTACATCTCGCCTCAAATTGCGGACCTGTCTGCGCCAAAGTAAGATAAATACATGTTGTATTACATTTTCTGTACCCATATTATTAACAAACACTGGAACAAATAATAAAGAGGCATGCCTCCAAATGTTTTTTTAGAAAGGGAAGATTTTAAATGTGGTTTAGTTCCTCAAACGTGAGGCCATGTGAGCTCTTACCACTGGAATCTCGAAAGCTTGTCTTGCCGAGATCGCACATTCCCTTTGCTCAAACGCGCAAGGTCAAACTGGGTTGCAGAAGTTGATAGGTGTGATTATTACTGCAAGCATTATAAACCCCAAATTTTTTCATTCATTTCCCGGGGTTATGTTAAATTAGGTATTTCCTGCAAAACAGATCTTTTAAAGGACACCAATGCTTCTCGAATGAATGCATAACTATCATGTTTATTTCTTTTGTTTTGAAGGTTTATTGTCCTGAATATGAAGGCCTCTAAAAATAATTCCACCTTTCCATCTAATAGCTTTCTCTTGCGTCTCAAATCAAATAACTCTTCTCAATTTCAAATGTGACAGTAACGTGAATGTAACGTTTTGACCATAGCATGTATTAATAAATTGCCATCCCATTACGAAAATTCCCTTTTTTAATGATAAGCTATTTCTCTCTCTCTTTGTCGTTAAGAAAATAAATAGAAAATGCCCATTTTTTTTCGCACTTATCTTTCTTAACATGATTATATACATAAATTCTTAAAACACACAATATATTCCTCTTGCCCAACCGTTGCTACTGCGAGTACCTATTCTACAAAACACAAAATAAATTCCTATTCCGTTAAGATCTTTGCCTAGGTGAATGCTCTTTCCCTAGATGAATTGTTTAAAGATATTTAATTGTGAAAAATAGCACAAATTAAAGCTATTGCATAACTAGATGCTTTGAAAAATTCTTCGATACAAAATATTAATTTTGTGTATAATTTTATTTCTAGTAAAAATTAAGGCTTTTCATGCAGTACGAGTGTGTTAATAAAATGAAGAAAGTTTTGAATAATCTTGCCTAATATTGTTCGTCGAAAAGTCACGTTCCACATTCCCTCCTTTGATGCATTAGTTGACATGGACATAAATAGTGTAAGGACACTGTAAGCCACACGATGGTATGTACGTCCAAGACAACAGTCGATTGTCTTCCTAGGGAGGCGAAAACCGTCCAAAAGTGGTCTTCTAGCCGGAGTAACGGCTAATTTCCGACTGACAGCCATATACAGAGAGAATGTCTTAAGAAACCAATATAATGAATAATTAAAAAATGCTCAACATCTCAAAAAGCCGTGCTTTATACTTATTTACATTTAATATCGATTTTTTTAATATTCATAAATTTACGCGATAAACACGTGTACCACAGCTAACTTAAACAAAACGTTCATGGAAAACTCGTAAACAAGGAGTTCAATTCTTCAAATGATACATTATTCTGTAATATTTTATATTTTCTGAGATAAGGATATTCAGCCGATAACAAGAGTGTCATCACCGATCTTGAGAACACTTGTTCCAATCTGTTTGCAACTATAGCAGCATTCTGTTTGGAAAAAGCCCGCCATTATTCTTTCGTTCTGTGGAAATTCTGGTGAAATCTTCCATCCGAGAGATATTACTGTGGCCAGCCAGTATTCAAAATGGTTGGGCGTAAGCCCTTACAAAATATCGCTGCTTCGGTGCCATTTGTGTTACTTATATCGTATATGTACCTAGCCAGGCGCCTAACTAGAATACCACCCTGGATGCAAATTGATTGTGTTGAACGGCGTTTTTTTCTCTCTGTCTCTCCTCTCAGGAAGTGGTTTGGGGAAGAGCATTCCTCGTCACCGGTGATGCAGCCCTACCGTATCTTAGCCAGAGGGAGTGCAAGTTGGGAGGTTATGCCACTCTGCGCACCCTCTTCCATCCCCACCAGCCGAACAGCAGCCACACGTCCCCACGACACACCAGGTCGACCAAGGGAGGCGACAGTCCGTCGCCGTCGGACGACACGCAGGACACTCCCACAAAGGAGCAGCTCTTCGCCCAAAACCTCTTCGCCAGCCTGAGGCTCGAGGAAGAAGCGAAGAAGAACGGGACCTTCATACCGGGTATGAAACACCGGCCGAGCTTCGCCAACACTTCCCCATTTTCCATCGCCACCAAATTCTTCAGCGACCGCCGTTCTGAATCCACCGACTCGGGTTTCTCGTCACCGGAATCAGAACCGCGAAAGGCCAGACCGTTCCCTGTCGTGATGTATGTCGCGATGGAGGACAATCGATACTGGCTCGGGAAGGCACCGCTTGAGGCGATCGCGGACCAGATCTCCGAATGCCACGGGCCTAGCGGGTCCAACGCAGACTACCTCCTCAACCTGGCACGCTTCATGAGGACGGAGTTCCCATCGGCAAAAGACGACCATCTCTACGTGCTGGAGAGACTGGTTCGGGAGCGGTTGGCGGTGCGAGGGCAGAGGTCTCTAGCTGAGGAAGCGGGGGCGGCAGAAGGGAGTGACGAGGCTGCGGCGGCCCCGGCTGACGCCCACCACTTCACCGCCAGCCTGCCCTCGACGAAATTACGCTGCCTCAACATCTGAGCTCGGGAAAACCGTCCGTCTGAGGGCGGCCGATCTCGTACAGCCCTGTCGACAGGGACCCGAATGAGGCGTTTACTTAACTCAGTGTTAAATTCATGGTATGAATGCCTAACGGGAGTGGCTAGACCCGTGATGTTACGTACGTGTGTGATAGAATCCGGGTGCTTAATTTATTTGGTCATTTTGGCTGCAGAAGGTTCTTTGGCCACCGTTCGGGGGCCGCTCCGTTGCGAGGGAGCAAGCGAGGACGAGGAAGTGAAGTTCCATATCAGTCTATGTCTGAGACGCGACAGTTAATAATGATTGCTTCTATTTCGTAATGAGGTGTTGGTTTACGACTCAAGAAGGGCAAATTCAAGTATTCAGCATGTACTCGGGTTTGGATTTATTTCGTAACAAAACAACTCTAAAAGTTTGGATGTGCAAAACAATCGACAAGAGGGCAATTTGAGTTGCCAATCAAGTTACCCAAATTGCTACCCTCGCTTTTTGCGAAACTTTTGGCTGTGAAAAATGCTCAGGCTAAAAATGAACGATTATTACAATCCTGAGAGGCTACACGTGCCTAATTATTGTTTCAGTTGGCTTTTCTTGTTTAGCATATTGACTTTCGAATATTTTGGATGCCAGTTGTTGGTTTTAGTGGCTTCAAAAGTGACCATGACATTCAATTCTAAAAACCAATGCTATTGGTTAAGCCATATGTTAGCTTAAATGGTATTTATTGATCTCAGGCTGTGCATGGAACTTGAATATACACATATTTTTGGATCCTATGAGTGTTTGTCGAGTTCGTACTTCGATGCTCAATTACCCCTGCCTTTTTTGTCTTGCAATTATTTACTGCTTACAACTTTTAACTAATAAAAAAATAGATATAGCCACTGATTTACTTATAAATTTTGGCCGAAAATATGTGGATATCCACAGATTATCCTCTGAATTACCTTACCAGAAGTAACTGTGTACGCTCTCATCCCCAATTTCACGTTATAACTCCAGCCTCCAAAGAAGATTAAATTCATTATGATATTCTTCCGTCACATTTAAGGTTGGAGATAAGGTAAGATAAGAAAAATATTGCTTAAAATAAAAGAAATTTAAAGTTAATGGAATTAAATATCATTTTAAAACCAAAAAAATCTTGCCGAAATAAAACGTTAGCAAACAAATACGTTACCCCGAAAATTTCATCTTGATGTTAACTTCAGAAACAGCACGACTGAAAAAGATCTTATGTCTAACGTTACGCGAAGTTCCTGCGTCATCCAAAGGTTAGATTCCACTATGAAAAATGAAAAACAAATACTATTCTAGATGTTTTCAATGATTGGAGATTATATCCTTAAAAATTTTACGGACATTCTAAAGAAAGTGCAAATGAAGGCATTATTTCACCTGATGCAAGGGTTTTCACATCAGAGTAAGATGAAGATCCGAATCCAAGTTTGGATGAACCTTGTTTGATATTCCTGTTTTATTCTTCACTTCTTGACGCTGACTATGATACACTCGTAATAAGTAGATATCCTTGTGAAATTATTATTTAGTTACTTGTCGCTAAAAGTTTTTTCAATATATTTATTTACAGGGATGACTATTTCTACAAATTTAAATTTACCACAAACTCCAATAACGCAATACAAAGTTTCGGAGGGGAAAATAAATGCATGGCATTCATTGCATCGCATGGCAAATATTTTTCGAGGAATCAGATATATGATAAAAGAAACCATAGAATGCAATTAAATGCAAAATCCGATACGAATACTTGGTCAATAATCCGCTAAAGCTAAAATAACTAACAACACAAGGGTGTTGTAACCACACATTGAAGTAATTTCACAATGGAGAACAATACACATTTTGTTTCCAGTAATCGATTCTTGATACTTGATGAAGTGGCCCTAATTGTGAATATTATTAGAATGGGCTTGTTAGTTTGGAATAAAGCATGAAGCCATTGGTTTTGAAAATTTCAGAAGTATCTTGAAGTCTCGATTGTCACCACAACGTCAAATCCCCTTTGTAGTGTTTCGCGACCTTTTGCGAGTTGTAACTCCCTTTTAAAATGTTCGTGTTTCCTGCGACGCGATATATTCATAAAAAGGCACCTTTGTCAGGTCAATAATTAATGTTGAATTCAGAGTTAGAATATTTTTGTTTGGCATATAAATAAGCGTAGATAACCATTATGGAGAACTTTGCTATAAAAATAATTACAACTACGAATTACCGCGGTGATCCCCATGAAACTCCTTGCGATGCCTTTAAAGTTCGCGACTCACGGGGTGGAACCTAAGTGTTAAAATCCGTCACGGCTATAAATATATGGTGATTTATCAGCTACCTGTTTAAAGTTATATATAGCATAATTTGAGCAAATAAAACTCAAAAAGGCCTTGACATGTTGCCCATGCCTTTTCTGCCAGTTCTGTTTACATGATGCAGGCTCTAAATTTTCCGTATCCAAACTATTCGGAAGAATACTCTTTCACGATAACAAGTTGTTTTCAAAAGGAACTGGAAGAAAGAAGTTAACAAATAAACTTTTTGAATTACTCAGGGTAAGCAGCATCCTTGTTGGGTTCTTGCAGCAATCTTAAAGACAAATGTCCAGGAAAAATATCTAGAATCGTTTTTGCATCAAATATGGTCTCCTTAATTTAACATAGCATGTTCAAATAAAAAGGGCAAAACTGTACGCACACTTTCCGTTCCCTCCCGTAGTCACATTCTTTCATTGGCGAAAGCTAATTAAAGAGCAGTTTTACGAAAACGTAACAGGTAAATACAGTTTATACGTTGAAGTAAACTTTATTTTAATTGATATATGTGCATACAGGCATTGTCAGGTGACACACAAGTCCCTAGAATCGCGATTTATTTTGTACAGAACATTAAAGAAGCTATATTTAAAAACCCCATCATTCTCCCAATCTTTAAAAAAACTCAAAACTAAGCCGCTACATGGATAATCAAGGAAATTGCAAAGTAGTACCAGCCCAGCATCACATCCCGACCGAAATCACGCTGGCCAACATCACACCCCATCCAAAATCACTTGCCGTCAAACATCACCCACTATCACTGTCCAACTTCTCACTCCGCCCGCATTGCATACACACCAATATCGCTCACAGACTTTGCAGAGTTTATCACCCAGTCCTTTGCCCAGTGGCTGCCTTACATGTGTTGTTAAAACTCCTAACATTTGATGGAAAGGGCTCAAACAACTCTCCAGGAGCTAGTTCCAATCCACAATACATCTATTTAAAATTTAAAACTTTTTTCTGTTTGTTCTTGTGTTCTTATTTTTATTTCAAATCTGCGTTCGTTTCTCCCCTTAAAATATGGTTTTTGTATTTCCTTCCTTAAATTATCCCAAGTTTTATAATTTTCAACTATTCTATCCATTTTACCTAACCTACTTCTCTTTGTCATATTTCAAGTTTGTCACAATTGTTACATTTCAGAATACCCATGTGTATCAAATGATTCTGTGGAACTATTGGAAATGTACTATCTTCGGACTTTAATATTTAACTAAACAAAATTACAATTGTTCGGTAAGTAGTATAGTTTTTTTACGTGAGAGGCAATCCCTGTCGTTCGTATTGTTGTTGCTGTAAAGATTCCATGGCCTTCACCCATACGAGTCGTATGAAAGTTGTTAAAATGATAACGGAAGAATTTTTCCGTAGAATACAACGGTATAAACTAGTAGGTTCTCATAATAATCAAATAGCTGATGCCGATGCCATTCTGACTCCAAGAGATGACTTGGAGACACAGGAAAAGTCTACGAAATGGGCTAAAATTAATTGAGGTGGAGCGCAGATGCTGTTCTTTTCTCAAAAATCAGTTTTAACTTAATCGATGAGTTTTCTGGGGCTTTTTGGGGAGTAGAGTTCACATTGTTGAAGGTTTTAAAGCAATGTTCACCCTTGGGATTCTTTCTGAGACATACCCATTTGCAAAATTCTAAAAGGTAATAATATTTAGCTCCAATTTTATAGAAATACTTGCCAATTAGGTAAATCTAGGTTTTTACCTTCAATTGTTCCCGGCATCCTGTTGGAAGTACCTCAAGTCTTCACTTTTTTCCTTCCTTAGCTCTGTAAAAAACATTTTCCACAAATTAATTCATATGGTAATCATAATCAAAGCGTTTATGAACTATAAGTCTAACGGAGGCGCTACAAGAAATTTTATTAGTTTGCAGCATATTTTTCATTTTATAATAACGTTTCACATTTGAGAAATTTAATCGCGTCATATGTTCCTTGTTTCGCAATCACAAACAAAATGTAAATCCTGCGCTGAGATGTAAGTACTTTGGAAAGGATAATATGGATGAGCACACATGAGGATTTGGTCATCGTCTTAAGGAAGCATACAGCGAAATACGAAATCCGAACAACGCAAGCCCTTCGGTCATGAATTAAATGCTATTTAATTGCATTTAATTTCTTTAATGTTTAAATCCCCCCAAGAGAGAAGCAATAAAAACGTTGAATAGCAAATCAATGCGTTTAACACAAAAGAAGTTTCATCTCGTGACCCTACAATCGAAAATATTACACTTAAATTTTATGGGTAGGTTGCAGGTCCTGTTTATTAAGTAATTTTTCACGGAGTCATCCGCTAAATGTGGATTACAATGCTAGAATTTGAGTGTAAAAATCCCGATCAAGGAGTTTTGATTTTTACACTCTAAAATTATTGCTTTATTAAGAATTATTATCACCTCGAAGAATTCAAAACCTACCATACCTGTATTATCCTCCAGATCGTCAACCCCCCAGGACAAAATTGAAGTAGGGCAGATAGAAAACATTTATTCCCTCCCAAAAATATTAATTTACTAACTGTTAAATTTAAGCCTTTCAACCGAGAAACCCGTGGTCCATCAGTGGTGAGTAGACGCTGGATGTTTGCGGTCATTCTTGGTTGAATAAAAATCCTCCGGCAATCTGATTCGTGTTAACATTCTGATTTTGAACTGAACTCATCGTTGCTCCTTCATCAATTGGATCACTTTCAGATGAAGTTGTTGAATTATAAACATGACCGTTTCCTTTCGAGTATTTAAATTTGAACCGGTAATAATTGTGATATTGTATTACGTAATAGTCTTAATTCACATAAAAATAGTATTAATCCGTAATGTTGTGAAATGTAACTAGAACTAAGTTTCCTTAGTACTTCTTATTTTTGCAAAATACCTTCCGTGAACTTGCTAAAAGTGCTATAATTACGGCTCGACTCCGATCAGATGAAATAATCGTAAGGACAATTGCTTGAAGACGAATTCTGAAACTATTTTACGGGGATCATCCTATTCATACGAGTGCAAGCCTTGATCTAAAGCCTTTACAGCCATGGAGTATACAGAACTCTCCATATTTTCAGCCTCTGAAGAAGAGCGATTGGCTGCCAGTTCGACGGAATTACATTCTAGGTCCACAGGTACAGCGGGCTCTGGAAGATTGTCTGCACGAATAATATGTATATTCGTGATTGACTTCAACATTGCCTGTTGGGCAATGCTTCCGAGTGCTAACCCAAAAGTTGTAAATGAAGGTGATTTTGGAGTCCGGTGTGTGAAATCTTGGATATGAGAAATCACTTAAAATACGAATTGTTACCATTGATTTTTTAATATCCTTTCCCCTAAGCCCTGGGCAAATTCTGTCCCCTTTTACCAACCTCTCTCTGTTTGAGTTTTACTGGCTACTTAGCATTGCGTGAAAGTCGTTCCGAACAACGAATATATATTCTATAAATATACCTAATTCATCTACACATTTAATAGGAAGGATCAACCCCAGCCGTAATTCTAGAAACCAATCAATCCCTCCCGTGCTTAGATTTCAGAGTTAACCGAACTGGTACAAATAAACTTTCCTTCGAAATTTGCAGAAAGCTCACACACACCAACAGCAACATACAGGGTCGCAGCAAAAGAGGTAGGACTGATTTGCTCCCATTCCCCGTACGCCCGCTGGAAATTTTCTTTGGGGATGCCGTTGATGATCCTCGTCGAAGCCTCTTGAACGGCCTTTATCGAGTCAAAACGTCGTCCCTTGAGCTGTCTTTTCATCAGGGGGAAGAAGAAGAAGTCCGGTGGTGCCATATCGGGAGAATGGGGCGGGTGCGGCAACGTGGCAACGCCGCATTTGGCCAGGAGCTGTCCGACGGCGAGCGCGCCATGGCAGAATTTTCGGCACCATCTTGGCGCACACCTTGCGCATGGCCAAATCCCGTGAAATAATGCGTTGGACGTTGGATGCAGACAGATCCAACTGGTCTGCAATTTCTTCACTGGTTAAGCGTCGATCTGTGTTCAGCAGTGTCCTCACTCTGTCCACATTCGTGTCGGTTCTTGCCGTCGACGGCCGTCCGGAGCAATGGTCGTCTTCAACGAGCTCCCTACCCTCTTTAAACAACTTGTGCCACTCAAATACTGTGGAACGGCTTAAGGCAGTGTCCCCATAAGCCTGCTTGATCATATCGAGGGTCTCAGTTTCCGTCTTCCCGAGTTTCGCACAAAACTTCACGGAATAACGTTGCTCTAATTTCAGATTCATTTTGTTTTTCGACGCGGACAAAAAACTTGCTTCACTAAAAACGGTGTCCTCACTCAACGACAGCCCGCAGGCGACTGAGGTTGGTGTTGGTCTGTTGCTAAGAGCCCCCTTCCCTTACCCTGCCAGGCAGACCCCCCTCCACCGCTCCGTTCGCGCCAGAGAAAATCAGTCCTACCACTTTTGGGTGCGACCCTGTACATCAGTCGTATTTTGAACATGATACACACAAACACGCGACATTTCATTCCCTAGTCCATAGACACGTTAACATTGATCAAAGCAAAATTTCATTCAGAATTGGAGTAATAAAACGATCCGCCGCTATAAATGGTTACAATCCAAACATCATCGATAAGATCCTCAAGAAACAGAAACACAAAAAACTAATTCAAGACAGCACCACATTATTACCCACTGATGAAAAGAAATACCTAAAATTACCTTTTTACCCCGCACTGACTAAAGGACTCGCTCCGATTTAAAAAAATGATAGAAATTCTATATTCGTCACCAACAACAGACTCAAAACACTTTCAGGAAACCCAAAAGATCCCATTGATTCACTCCAAAAATCAGGCATATACGAGATAAGTTGTCCCGAAAGTGACCAATCGTGCATGGAAGAAACAGGTAGAAATATTCTCACACGTTTTTAAGAACACATGGCTTGCTACAAACTATGTCATACTGAAAGATCGGCATTGTGGAGCACATGCATCAACACTCACACAACATTGATTTGAAAAATTTAAAACTCATTAGCACAGTACCGAACCACTTCTTAGACTACCATGAAAGTATCCACATCCACTGCTCCAAGAATAAACTCATGAACCCTCGCCAGGGCCCCATCTCATCATTCTTATTCTCCTCAGAAAAACACAAGAATAACCCCACTCAAAATAATCACCATTCAAAAATCACTCGGCTTACATTGTAATTATTTCACCACAATCCGCGCAACGGCTTCCAGCCCCCCACCCAAAAATAACAAAAATCCCCACCCTGACCATTCCTCACACCTTCCCCTTCCACCCGACATTTCCCATCAACACCCCTCCCCTCCTTTCGAACGTTACAATACACTCAGTAATATAAGACACTACAAACGAGATGTCATCATTCCTTCGCCGAAGAGGTCTGCTTGGCAGTCGAAGCACTACTATATGTCAATTAAGAGTACGGCTGGGGTTGACCCTCCCCATAGTAATCATATGACCGTAGTTACCGTTCCTTTTGATTTAGATAAACATCTCTTCACTGACTATTATGAAAACATTATGGAAACAAAAACGACCAAAATTAAATTATAATCTCACAAAAAATACTTCATGAAGCTCACTTTGCAATGCAACGAAACTTACGTATAAGGGTTTTAGAAAAGTGTCAAAATGGCTTGACTCAAGTTCAAGTTTACACTCTTCTAAAGAATATATTTTTCCTACTGTGTGCATAGAGAGGTTATATATACTCAGAATCAGTCTTTCAGGGTAAAATTCAACTTCAGCTGTATACAGCCGGTGCAAAACCTAAACTCCTGTGTTTTCATATCACCCTGTTTCTCATATTTGAAGTTCGTATTGCGCAATGCGCTAAGGTAAGATTTGAAATTACGGATGGCTGACGGAATAAAAAACGCAAATATTTTGTAGAAGAATTGATGAATTTTCTGATACACATTTTCGTCGTTAGTTTAGATTACAGAGTTCTACCAAAGACCATTTTTTTACATTTGGAATGGACGGATTCGCGAGGATTTGGCATATCTGCCGGCAATTATAAACCTAATGGCAATTACCTAATGTATACGATTTTAAAAGATCTTAATATAATGCAAAGCAGTCAACAACCTGAACGTACAAGAATTATTTGTAAATTTCTATTGCAGAGCCATTTGTGACTTTTAGAAGTATGCACCAATCACTCGGAACAAATTGCGTCAGTTTGTTGATGCCATCAATGTATTTTAATAAAAATGTAAGATTAGAGTAATGATTTAATTTTTATAATACGATGGACAGTAAATAGATCATTTGCTGTTTGAACTACATAGATCTTCTGTTGTGGGTTTTAGGCTATTCGTCCAAGGCGGTCAAATACGTTACTGAAATATTCTCATCTACGTGATTTACGCTAATATCCGTGATGTGGAGCAGGCCAGGAAACCTTTCATTAATTAGCTGCCTTATAAACTAAATCAGTCATATCCAATCAAATAATAAGCTTTACTGGACGGAAACCCCCCGGAGCTTGCGTGGAGAACTGCTTGACGTTTATTCTAACGAGCAGAAAACATTTTTTCACCCTGATTTTGTTCAAACTCTGCACAAAACTAACTTTCTTCATCAGATTACCTTGGGTTATTTCATAAAACAAATACATACCTCGGCTGTAACTGCAGATGTCTTCAAAGCTTAATGCCGTAAACTTAATTATTATTGTTTTGGAGAGTAGTTCCCAGTGCACATCACTTGAGCAGAGAGTCACTCTAAGTTTGTATATATACTACGTCCACACGGGATCCTAATGTAAATCGTTTTAGTTGACTCCACAAAATTATTTTGAACAGTTGCCACAACGAACGGAAAGTATGAAAAACAGTTAATCCACTACCGCTTTTCGATAGAGGTAACGAATGGTGATTCAAGTAACTATGGACATAATATTGTACTTCCATTTTTTTCTACCGTTTCAAATTGATTTTTACATCCTAATATCAAACTGAAAGACTGAACTGATAAGTTTGTAAAGATACTCTAACACCTTTGCCCGTAAACTTTTTCATTAAATCGATATTTCACTGCATTTTGATAACACGACCGGCAGTGTGCGGCAGTGATGGGTGTAGGTTCTTACCAAGTGGTTGTTGTACATTTATTTCGTTTTTATTGGGGCAAGACGTAGAGTGAAATGTCTAATCAAAAGCTCATGTACACCTTTCGAGGGTGGATAGCATTTGTTGCATTTATGGATATAGGAACTGCTGTAAGGTGCTATATTGAAAAGCGCACGTTCCTTGGCGGTGGCCTATATATGCCCGGTAAACTTACATTTGGGGTTTGAATGAGGTAAACATTGTATTATTCTCACAGGTCATGTTTACATTTAATTGATCTTTATGCAATTACAGAAGATAGTTCGCTTCCTAGGGTCTTAGGAGCATACGCAGTATTGAAATCGCTAATCTTGATACATTGTACCTTATTCATCCACTATAGACCGTAAGTATCATGTGAATCCAGCGATTTCCAGTAATTTAATCTTGATTTAACTCTCATATTCCTTTTTCGACTATTGCATCTATTTTGACCAAGGATCATCAGTCTAGGTGTATGCTCCCTCCTGTTAACCATTCTTCTGTATCTGTCAGAATCTCTTTACTTTGGTACTGCTGTGTTTGGCTTCTACGTTCTCTTCCCTTGTGTGCTAAACGGTAAGTACCAATTCTAATAATTATGCAATAGTTATCCAAAGCTTCCAATAAAGATATTCATCAAAAATATTTTAGTATTTTATTCCCGCTAGTTTTAACCTTACTATTTAACCAGTAAAAAGATGATATATATTTATGAAATACATAAGCAGTGGACACTTGAAATTTCTAGATAATGAAAGATGAATGAGTCTAATTACGCACGTCCATTGGCAAAAGTAAAGCAATTTGAGTTCCATTTGCTACTGAATGTGACAATTTTGGGTACCAAAACAAAAACTCAATTCATCTCAAAGAAGTAATTGGATTCATTCAACAATTACGCTTAGTTCTTTAGATTAATTATTAAATTTACACCTGATGCCATGATTTCATCAAAATCCTCCATTTATAGCTCTCACTATGGTTGGACTAATGATTACTCCACGTTTCTTGGACCCACCGGAAGTCATTGAAGATGAGAATACTGAGCTTCTTCGGCAAGCAGTAGCTTTCAGGCGAAGACGGGGGAAGAAAAACAATTAATCATATCCATTTTGGATATTTATATATCATATATCCTCAACATTAATCAATACTTGATAGGTTTTTTCTAAACTGACGTTTCAGTCGGTATACCTTTTGAAGTCTTTTCAAATTCTAGTCATAACCAAACTTCCTAAAGATTTAAATTTTGACATTTTGCATAGTTTTTAGTGTGCAAGAATGTATGAAGATCTCAATTTTTTAAAGTTTTACATTTTATATGTTAAACCCTTGTGATAAGAAATAAACTACCTATTATTACTGAATTTTGCAATTGATTTATTGTATTCCTTTGAGAATTCAAAAACATATCTGTTAATACAAAGAATGCCTTGATATTTAAAAAAAATTTTAAGTTATCAATACTATATGTGGGGATGAATTGAAGGCATATTTAATGATGTATCTTAGTTAATGGTAAAATCCTGGAATTGATTGAATAAAGATTATTTTAGTTTGAATTTATTGACTTGGCTACCTCAGAAATCTCATTTTTGGCTTCACCTTATGAGATTCAGTAACTGGCTGGTGGCAGCAGTGTAACATCCTCATCTACCAACCAAGAGGTCGCGGGTTTGATTCCCACCTAGGTGGTTTTTCCTCCACCTAGGGCTTGGGTGTATGTAATTGTCAAGTTGTTTTATCATTGTTCAAAGTCCTATGTAAAGGTCAAAGTGCTCTTTTCGGAAAAATGCAAAATAAATAAATAAACTTCACCCAGCCACATGATTTCATATGATGATATCTTGTTAGGATGATTCTCCAAGTCATTGACTTGGAGAAAACAAATTTCATTTCTTGTTTTAATCAATATACAAGGAAAAGAACCAAGAAAAAGTCAGCAAACATTGCTGTTTAAGAAACAAAAATTCTTGAAGTTGCATTAAAAATTTCTCTATTACACATTGTGCCTTCCATTCTGCAAGTTACAGGAATCCCTTCTGCTGAATGATGATAAATTTACTAATGATCACATACTAATGGTCTTTAGCCCTAAAAGCATGATGTTAGTTCGATTGAAGTTGGTAGAGGCATTGCCTTTGAATAAATGTGGAACCATATTTTTATAAGCATGAGCTGTTAAAGAAACCAAAGATGTCTTTGCACACGCAATTCTTTCATTCTTGGCATAAATCTCATTCTGTATAAAAAAATATTGGGATCACACCCATGAGAACCAACTTTATCATTGAGACCTTAATTTCAAAAAGTAATTATATTTCAGTTGATTCCTAGATGCCTCATAAGGATGCAGAACAACAAAAGCATAGGTAATACCCAGGTTTGATTATCAAAATTCACGTTTTTGGTCACTTCACTGGTCTTGAGCGTATTGCAGAAAAATAAACATTCTTTTACCCTGGTTTGAAAGGTGTTGCTCTAATATATGCTTACTGAACCCCTGAAGGATAATAGTTATTTTATATTTAAGAAACATGAGCTTATCAAGTGCGTGCCTTGCTTATAAATCCTTCATTCTTCTTCAAATCCTTTATTCCCAACTATATGAATGGTTCTTTTACTATTCAGCATAATATTTATCAGCATATCATAATAAATTACAGGCCTGTAGTCTGTCTTGGGATAATAAATGAAGTACAACTACAGGTCACCAAAGATGATAAGCATATGGACCACACAGTGTCACTGCATGATGGTGCACTGTGGTGGCCTTTCTTTAACATGCATTTCAATGTCACCGAGGTACATGAGCATTTGAGGTCAAATGTGTAGTGCCACTGACTGAGTGTGATCAGTCCCCACCACTGGTTGTGGAATTTAAAGGCATTCTCTACTTGCACACCGTGTGGTAAATGCTAACCACTGAGTGGTACCGCTAAGTAGCCTTGGGTGTTATCAACCTACCTCTTACTCTCTCTGCAACATTTCTCAAACATGACACTTATAGAATTCAATTGGTGAAGCATTGCAGGAGCCAGCCCAACACACCAATCAGTTTGTGCAAGTTACTATAATCTTTGATCAAACACATTCCCATGGAGAAGATTACAAAAATGTGCCTCTTTTTCAATATGATAGATGTAATTCAAATAATAATATGGAGTTCATAAAAATATAACTACAATAATTAGCACACTAGGAGTAGCCTTTGTATGATCAACCACACAATGAAACATTCTACGGTGAATTTTCATTGCAAAAATGTTAGACATACGAGGGTCATCCGGAAAGTAGTACCCGTTCGTGAAATAAAGACACAAAAGTAAATATTAACAAACATAAAAAATTTTATTTGAAAGAGGATACTTTAAACTACTTCTCAACATAATCTCCAAGCAAATTAAGGCATTTGTCATAACGTGTGACAAGTTTCTGTATTCCTGCTGCATAGTCCTTCGCCGCCAGCTCATTGAGATACGCGAGGGACCCATCTTGCACAAATTTTTGCATAATGCAGATGGTGTTTAACAATTTCATGAACAATTGTTCGAGAAACATTGGGAAAATGCTCACAGATGTCATCAATTGTGACGCGCCGATCGTTCCTCACGAATTCGTCAACTGAGCTCACCAGTTGGTCTGTAATGACAGACGGTCTCTCCGAACGCTCATCGTCGTGTGTGTTCCCCCTCCCCATGTTGAAGTTGCGACACCACCGCCGAACAGACGACTCGTCCATTACATTGTCTCCATACACCTCCTTTAATTGGCGATGAATATCACATGGGCGAACGTTTCTTGCATTGAGGAATTTAATCACTGCCCTCACTTCACAACTGGCGGCGTTCTCAATTTTTTTAAACATTGTAAACAATCACAGAAACAACACAGGCAATGCTAGCGTCACGCAACTTGGCTCAGAGAAGGCAGACAAGCCACTGAAGCTATCTGACCTCGTCCAGCGGCTACTCGCGTCGTCAGCACTTCATGCGGCACGAACGGGTACTACTTTCCGGATGACCCTCGTACTTTCAGATAACAAACTGAGCTCCAGATATTGATACTCACAGGGCATACTATTTAGTAATATTGATTCAGTTGATTAGTGAGCCCTAGGCTTTAATTATAAGATGAAATGAAAGCCAGAAATTCGAAGATTACTCTGGCACAAAGATATCAAAGTTGTTTACACTGGTTCATAGCAAGTTAATATTTGTGATGAATGTGTTTGTGACATGTTTTATATTCTTTATTACCTGGTTATTGTTAATAGGTAGAAAAAAATGCAAGTTCATACAAGGGTGGTCCCGGAATACCTGACCTAACAAAGAAAACACAAAACTTTCGGGAAAAATGTATTTATATTTCAACATTATCTCCTTTCAGCTCTATACACTTTTCCCGGCGATGTTCAATAAGTTCGATACCCTT
>NW_027286070.1:10094157-10279157 GCF_022747635.1 Hetaerina americana | reverse complement strand
ACTTTATCCTCTTTCATTTCCTCTCTCAACTCCTCCTCCTCAGTTTCATTCACTTCTTCTATATCCGACTCGAATATTACCTTCCTAGATATCGATATTCACCTCCAAAACAATACGTTTCACACTTCAGTCCACATTAAATCAACCAATAAGCAACAATATCTTCATTTCGACAGCTGCCATCCTCCTCACACAAAGCGCTCCATCCCATTCTCACTCTCTATCCGTGGCTTCCGTCTCTGCAACAACACCCCCTCCCAACAGAAATACTTGGACCAGCTGCATGAATCCCTCAGAAAATGTGGGTACCCGGAAAAACTGCTAAACAGTAAAATCCTCAAACCGTCAACACAATACACTCCCCTCCCCAAACCAAACCGCCCAAAATGCCCTAATCTTATCACCACTTTCTTCCCCGGTACCCACAAAATTAAACATCTAATCCGTGACCTCTTCCCAATTATCAATAACACTCAGTCCACATCACTTTTATTCCCACACTGTCCCTCTGTTTCATTTAAACGCCCGTCGAACCTGCGAGACATCTTTAAGTCCACAAATCCAACTTCAAGCACCCCCGTCTCTCCCCCGCCCCTATCCGCACCATGCAACCGCCCACGCTGCAAATGCTGTCATCTTTTAAGACCCTCCCCCTCACTCAGTACCAACTCCCAACCACTCGCCACCTGTACCTCAAAAAATATTATATATCGCCTCTCCTGTAACTTCTGCCCTGCCTTCTACGTGGGCGAATGCACGACCGCACTTTCCCTCCGCATGAATAACCACCGTTATTCCACCAAATCCCCCACCTTTCTTAATTATCCCATCCCTACTCACACCGCTTCCCACAACCAATCTTTTGACGACTGCTTCTCTGTTTCGGTGATTGAAATCCTTCCCAAATCTGCGAGTATAATAGAGGTGAGAACCCGCGAGATGGCGCATATCTGGGTGGCCCAATCATTCAAACCGCCCGGGCTGAACCAAGCCCACTGAATGCATCAATTGGCTGCCTACATATCCCCCCCACCCCCTTGTTCATTTCCTATTGGTCCCTTTACCTCTCCTTCCCCCACCTCTCCCCCGCACATCCTCTCCGCTCTTCCCCGAGAACGCCATTCTGAAGACGACAGCCCTGCTGTCGAAACGTAAAATAACAAATTGTGAGTGTCCTTTCTTTGTGTCTCTATATTCTAAAAATCTACATCTGTGTTTTTATATATTTGTGTGTCGCCGATGAGCGTTCCATTTCGAAGATATTTTATATATATATATGTATATATATATATATATATATATATATATGTGTATATATATATATATATATATATATATATATATATATATATATATATATATATATATATATATATATATATATACATAAAATAAATGTATATATTTCATAAATATTAATAAAAGTGATGGCGTCACATTAAAAACACTATTGAGGAAGGCAACGTGAAACCACCATAATTATCATTCCCAAGATTGATTATGATGGATACTACAAAGAATATGAGTCCAGGCAACTACGTGGCTCGGCTCAATCGGCCGTGTGTCATGCCCGGCAGCGGGGGAGGCAAGACTTCCGCGGTTGTCATCCCACGAAACCCTTGCAAGGGTAAACCAGCAGCAGCAGGACAGAAGACGCAGGAGAAGAAGACCACATTAGTTAGAACAGGAATGTGGAATGTTAGGACAATGATGAGGACAGGGAAATTGGAGAATGTTAAGCGAGAGATGGAAAGGGGAAAAATAGATAATTTAGGTCTATGCGAGGTGAGATGGAAGGATAGCGGGGATTACTCGAGTGATAATTATAGAATAATATACAGCGGCGGGGACGAGAGCCAACGAGGGGTTGCCATAGTATTAAATAAAGAGGTAGGAAGAAGCGTAGTTGACATAGAGCAGGTAACAGATAGATTATTACTAATATAGATAAAAGCAGAACCGACGAACTTGGTCATTGTTCAGGTATACATGCCACCGAGCAACCATAAAGAGGAAGAGGTCGATAGGATATACGATCAGTTAGAGGACATAATCGCATGTGTTCCTGCAGGGAAACATTTCATAGTGATGGGGGATTGGAATGCGACGGTAGGCGAAGGAAGAGATGGTGATGAGGTGGGGGACTACGGTATAAGCACGAGGAATGACCGCGGGGAGAAAGCAATTGAGTTCTGCAGGAGATAGGGGTTAATCATCACCAACACTTGGTTTAGACACCACCAAAGATGCAGGTATACATGGAAAATGCCAGGTGACTCAGAAAGGTATCAGCTAGATTATATCCTTGTTAGACACAGGTTTAGGAACAGTGTGATAAATTCGCACAGCTTCCCGGGAGCGAATTCGGACTCTGACCACAATTTAGTTGTTATGAAATGTGGCATCTGCTTCAAAAAGATAAGGTAGGTAAGATTACTGTGTTTTAGGTTTCATATGTATGTATATATATATATATATATACATTTATATATATACACACACACACATACATACATATATATATATATATATATATATATATAAATATATATATATATATATATATATATATATATATATATATATATATATAACAATGTAGCCAATTGTAAACCATTTCTTCAAAGGTTCATGTGATGTATAGCACTGTTAGCAGAAAAAGTGAATTTCTAAGGAAATGGGTCAATCATGTCACATGAACAACTAGCAGTATTATGTATTGACAAAAACATGCATTGCCTAAGGAAAAATTGTAAGATTGGCTCTCCTTCTGGGGAATTTCGATAAAAATAAGTCTTTGATTGTAACAAGTGTTGATAAAAACAATACAAAAATATAACAAGCACTATTTATAGTCCTTTTGTACAAATACAGGGTCACCTTAACAATTTTCTCATAAATGCTGGAATAACATACACTTTGAAATGCAAAATAAAATAGACATGATAAATATAGTCAACAATACACACAATCTTGACTGTGTAAATCAGGTTAAAATTTCAAGCAAGAGAATAAAACAAAATTTCAAGACAAAACAAATTTTGCCAGACAGAGAATAAATCAGCCTTAGCACCAAATTGATAAATTACATGAAACAGTGATAACAATAAAACTTTTGCAAAAATAATTTAACACAGTAGATGTGCACCATGATATTTCCCAGCCAAAACAGTCTATTTACATGGCAAGGACCATTTGATCCCTTAAACTACCTACATTTTATCTGAACAAAGACAAAAATCTTTGATGGTAGAGCATGTAATAGGAAAAAGAAAGTACTATCAACCATGCTCAGCCATCAAATAAAAATATGAGCATAAGGACTAGGCCTGCAGGACATAAATAAAATACTTCCCAAAACCATAAAGCTGCTTGAATAAGAGCTTGCCAAATTTACATACTTTACACACATATTGGTACAAATTAATTGAGACTCATCTAATATCCCCATGTTTTTGTAGTCCAAGCAAACCAATTTCACCAAGAAATTCAGCAATTCATTATAAAAACACTCTTGAGCTAAATACAAGTTGTGACGTAGTTACCCCAGAATTCATAAATTTCAATATAAAAACATTCACTCATCACTCAAATTAATTGCACTTACTCAACATCTTGGATTTGTAGCTGCAACGAGCTCATTTTAATGCTGTGTTTATGAGATTGTTAATGCCTATACAGTTATTCTTGAGCATGTCATTGCGAAGCTTTTCTTCTTCCGGTGCTGTCAAGTGAATAGGTAGTTTGAAAAGTTTTCCATCAGCCATGCTTTTGAGTCCCTCACCTGCATATGAAACTAAAGGAGAAACTTCACATGGAAGGGCTGAATTGAGTGTTGACAGCTCTGTAACAGGATTACCTTGCTGATCCACAACACTGCAAGCGGAAAGATGCCAATGTAGAAATGTTAAATCTCAACAACTGAATTTTAAATTACATATAAAATTAAAAGGCCTTGGATTACCTTTTCAACATAAGAAAGATCTTGCAAGTTTAAAAAAGCAATACATTTTAACTAGATGACACTAAAAAGCAAGGTGTTACAATCCTTTTTTCCTTGAGCTACAATCAGATTCTTAAATTTTTGTGGGACATCATATCCTCCATTAAATATTTTATACATTTTAATGAAATTATCACTGAACTACATGCATATAGAGGTTCGTCATCCAACACTCCACAGGGAAGACAAGCTTACAGGCCAATTTTAGGGTGCTGACCCTTCATTAAAGAGAAATACAAAACAATACTGGGCTCTAAAATGCAGCAACTTGGGTTGTACAGTAAATGAAAACACAGGGGTATGACTGGGTAGGATATTTTTACTTGTACACAATGAGCTAAAATTTAATAATGGGAGTCGAAGATAATTTAATGAGGCATATCCTTATAACAAGGGAGGCAATACAAAAATATACCTTCCACCAGCAGCAAGAATCCAGCGCAAGTGTAATGAAAAATATGCCCTCCGAGCCGAGGTGGGAGTGTCAGGCAATGGTTCAGTTCCAGGTGCACCATCTGCATTTTTCAAGGCACTAAACTCATCTTCTCTCCTTACTTCCCATGTAGCAAAATGTTGAGACCACCAGAAAACATCAAAAACAAATTTTTCCAGCTTTAAACCAACAACTGGCTCTCCTCCTGACTCAGGATTTCCAGTCCAAGCTGTATTGATCTTCCGTCTGGCTACATGCAATCTAAAGACAGAGCAACCCATACAATCAGCGAAACTTTCTCATATAATTATTAGAGAAGAATTAAATCCAGACTTCACAAGTATAATTACTGAGTGCATGAGATACTAGAGTACATACCTCATCAAAGGACAATACCATATGATTAAAATTGCAAATGCCATTAAGTATGCAGTAGTGGCAAATATGTGCATTCATAATCATCATCATCCACAGGTCTAGAGTCGGAGGTGGACCTTACCTCCCTCTATTATGACTTCATTCCCCTCCTTCATCATTAAACTCCCACTGCCCCCAAATCTTCAACACTTCGCAACCATTTTTGTGGTCTTCCTCTCACCCTGACCCCTTTCTTTTGGCTATTGAGCAGTCATTTAGGGATATTCGGTTGATAGATTCTTTCGATGCGATTGAGTCATGCCAGTCCAAGTGACAAGGGTCTGACTATATAATACCCTCATAATAATGCATTCATCTCCCAGTTCATTCTGCCAGGACCATAAATTCTTTTTACAATGTCTTTCAAATCTCCAGTGATTCTTTGTCATTCTTGGATATGGCCAACACCTCTGCTCCATATGTCACGACAGGTTTCATGAGGGTCTGATATATATTATTACTATAGGTAATCTACCAGTTAAGGTAGTTTTTGATGGAAACAACTACCAAATAAATATCTTGTCTTTAATGAAATACAACCCAACAACTTACTCTACAATAAGCCCCTCTTCATCTCAATATACTTCCTTTCTCCCTTCATCCCATCCAACATCCCTAACCTATCCCTTCCTTGTTTGCCGAACATTCTTACCTTTATCGCAGTCTTCAACATCCCACTGCTGGTCAATATGTTATTCATCCATTTTTCCCATCTCCTTATGACTTCTCCCAGTAATCCCTTCTCCTTCCCTATCATATCTAGTACCTCCGCATTTGTTTTCCTTTGTCCACCTTACTTCCTCCATCCTTCTCCAAATCCACATTTCCAAAGCCTCCAATCTATGCCTATCATCTGTCTTCAATAACCATATTTCTAAGCCATAAAAAACTAAGTTCGACATGTTACTCAACATCTCTGCCATCAATTTTCTCCTCCATGTGAAAGATTCTTTGCCTAATTCAATTCTTTTCTTTACGTCCTAATCCTTAAGACGATTTAGGTCAAAAACTTTTCCAAGGTACGTAAATTGTTCCACTTGCTCTAGTTTTTGTCCTATTTGAACATTTATTCAATTATATTTTTCTTGACAGAGGTCTGATTCAGAGAGAAATAAATAAACATAATAGGCCTTATTACTGGCCATCAGCTTTTGGCTATATTTGATAAGAAATAAATTGATTTGGTATCTCAAGGCTCCTTACTCAAGACTAATTTTACAACACTAGAATGCCTCTACAACATCAACACTTTTGTACATAAAAATTGGAAAAAATAAAAACAGCAATGCATACCTCATAGAACATCCATGCTTCTTGATTACATCCCAAAGGAATTTTACAGTAAAGAAATGGTTGCAAATATTTCCTGCTCCAAATGTAAGCATGCCATCTTTATTTCTCCTCTGAGCAGTCTCTAATGAAATTTCACTGTACTCAACAACCTAGCATGAAAAATGAAGAATAAACATGAATTTTAAATTTTAACTATTATACTCAATTCTGGTACTTCCTGGAGTGTGGGGTTATAAGCTCAAAACTCTCAACTTCATGAGCACTTTCCTCAGGGTATCTCAAAATGCAATAATTTATTTACAATAGTGTGAAAAAGACCTAGAATTCATTCATCAAATTGTACATGATTTTATATTCAAGTGTCACAACAGTGAATTTCCAGTATAAAACATTCATTTTTAAACTTGAAATACTTTCTAAATAGACGCAATTACAAGGCATACAATTTCTAAAGGGAAACATCAATTGGTTTGAGGGCCTTTATTAACATCAAGTGCAAATGAACAGAACTCTTAAGGATTGCTCTTAGTCATCAAATGTTTCCAATCATCAAAATACCATCAATGAATCACATAAAATCTTCAGGTATCTAATTAATGACAGGCAAACAATATATTTTATTTAAACTTTCTGCAAAGGACATTTCCTTAAGAGTTCTTCATATTTTTATTTTTGCAATGAAAATATTCTATGAGGGACCACTCATCACATCTTCACAATGTTGACAATTTAACAAGAGCATATTTCTGAGAATGTGACATATTATTTGTAAACTATACTTATAAAATACAAATTTATTTTTCCCCAAACACAAATTATTTCATGTGTAAACATTATACTTTTATGCATGAAATAATTACTCCTTTTTTCCATTGGCCAAAGCATAAAAGAATAAAATGCAGCTTGCAATTCAATGTACTCACATTACACTCACTATTACATCTATTATTCATCCCAATGTGGACATTTGGAAATACAAGCCAGAGGACTTCTCTAAGATCACAGTACACAACTTCAATAGTTACACAATGATTGAATTGCTTGTTCAAAACAGCATTCCATAGAACTTTTCACTTCTTGAATTTTCTTAAACTCCTTTTCTGGCAATACTAGTGGATGAAGTTGCATTCACAAGGAGTCAATGTAACTACGATCCGCATTATTTCTTTTTCAGCATTAAACTATAAATATTTTGTTATTTTAGGAATTTTTAAAAATATGGTACATACCTCATAATGACCATCACAGACACAGAAGACACCAACAGCTTCAGTGGGGAATGCTTTTTCAACTGCTTTGGCACCACAGTCAGCTCCCTTTGCCAGACAATAGCCCAAAAACACAGGGTCACCCACACGGACAAGTAGGTTATCAACACCATACACATGAACATACTCTATGGCACGAGACTCCATTTTTGATAGGATTTCATTGTCTTTCAGAGCTTGGTAAAGGCCTCCATTACCATCTGGAGCTTTAGCAACCCTGTTGCAACATGCAGAAAACACAATTAACACAATGGATTATGAGATTAACTGAATGTTATGCCTTAAAAATTAGCCTCGGGATTGATCACTTCTATAATTTACCTCTACACCTTTATGAACTTCTACGTTCCATGGTATGCTACCCTTAAGATTTATGCATGAAATCCCGTAGGGCATTTTTGGAAGACTAACTTGTTAAAATGTGGTCATTACTAACAGAAACAATTTCCCCACTGTCCTGACAACATTTTATGAAGTCCGCTTGCACGCTTATCAAATGTTAGGGGATGAAAATCAGATAAGGCCAAGTCAATTCATTGTGTCACAATTAATGAAAATATAAACGGACACCACATACAAATGAAAAAAATTAACTGACTTTTCATTTTGAATTTAAGCTGAAATTGAAGACTTGCAGCCGCTGAACAGGGGTTATAACAAGTGAAGATGAGGACCACATATGGATTAGGATGAGTGCACTTCAAACCCTTCAAAATAATCAATACACAGGAATAAGAAACAACATGACCCTCAGAGATGCAATTTCACATTACTATCATTGCCAAGATATAAGATAGCCGAATCCCAAAGTATTAAATATTTCCCTTTAACTATTTGAGTTGAAATGAGAGCAAAGATTAACTACATATATTTTCTAATAAATCTTTTCAGGAATTATTATTGATTAGCGATTTGAAAGAAATTTCAGCAGCCATCCTCTGATTCTAACAATAATTCCGCCTATTGCCAGCTGCAGCCCACTGGTATTCATTCTTTTTCATATGATTTATTATTGTACAGACACATACATTGCTCTAAGCACAACACACATACTTCAAAAAAGCATATCAAAGGGTGACTGCTTGCTATGGTAATAATATATTAATGCTAGCACTTGGGAGACTCGGTTTCAAGACAACAGCCCTCTTCAAGGAAAAAAATCCTTAATTGGAGTAGTACTTTCCAATAAAATTGGTGTCTGAACATATAATAATAATTATTCATATCCTACAGATTACGAGAAGGCTTTTCAGAGTCCCAGCAAAACTATCTCGGTTCAATCATATTCTTCCAAACAGTTTACACATTAAAACGTCTTTGAAAGATGGCTAGGAAAACATTTCTGCATTTTCATTTTTAAATTAAAGTAGTGCAGAAGGTGATATTATTAATTAACTAATTAATCAATCAAACTAAGCCTTCCATGTTCATAATATTGTCGGTAATTAAGGCGAAGCTCTACCATCACTTGATGAGAAATACGCTGAAACAAACAAGGCAATTCCACATTATCAATCATTACAGGTTTGGATAAAGCATTTAATTTGACCCACAGGAACCGCATTAAACGACTCTTTGAACTAGAGTGCGCACTTTTTTGAGGATTGGAAGATTTGGAGGTTTTAAAAACAATCAATGACTAAGATGCCTCTCTACCATTAATTCTGAATGCCAATTATTTTGAATATTTCTTTCGAAAGAGTCTAGAATTCTTGTCTTATTTCCAAATTCGATGTTTATTCATCATTTTATGCATTCAATTCGATTCAATAAAATTCATCGGTCATCAAAATTGTTTTTCCTAAGTGAATAAATAATTAATTGAATGCATAATCCGTAACACCGCCATTGCCGATCAAAATTCCATTTATCAATACAAAAGATATGAAATAGGCAATTAATATGAAACAAACCTGCTGCGAGATTCCAGAATTATTTTTCCACTTTCAGTAAAACATGGCAACATTCCCTGCTCAAAAATTATCACATCCTCTGGATTAAGGCCAAAATAGTTATTCTGTGCAAAGAAATCTTGGGTTGCTTCCTTTGTATGCTCACTAGTCATCACAAACCAGGGAATCAACCCGTGCCTGCGATGATCGTCAAAATTTTGATTTCTTGCAGGAAACCTTTCCAATGCCAACCTCTCAAGGCATTGTATGCGTTCTGCTTGGATTTGGTAAAGTGTTTTTCGAGAAGGAAGTCCAACGTCGTACATCCCTATCAATGGAAAGTTATTTTTAAAAGCCATAGAAAAATGGTCGTATACACTTTAAAAATACATTAAATAAGTATTAACAACAGGAAACTTAAGTTACCACTCAAATACTTGACATGCTCGATATATCTATATTCAGGTCCATAATACCTTATGCGGCTCTATATATATAGAGCCGCAACTAGCAAACTTTAAATTCCCAGAACTGTAAATATACATACTACTGCACCATAATGATATCGAAGAAAATGAGTAAAAACATTAAATTTCTTTGAAATTACATGGTTAAATCCAAATATAATGCCGCACCTTTAGGATACGGCACACCTAAACGTGTACCCTGCCCTCCAGCAAGTAGAAGAACCGCCACTGCTCCGAGAGCGATTTGCTCCATACCCGCATCTTCATATGCTTTAAGCACAGCCGGACTGGATTTTACGATTGACCCTCGACGGTCAGCAGGAATCGGTTGTATATGCTCATCTGACTAATTAGAGAATTAATTAAATTAAACATCGACAAACGTAAAATTACCCACAGATAACACTACGGCTACCGAGCTAACCGGTAAACTAAATTTAACAGCTCTTCAAATTGGAAAACATCATGATGCCACTCTGAGATAATAAATCATTTAAATTCACCTTTTCTCGACCATTTGCTCGGCTTTCCATGGCTCTGCGATAGAGATTTGTGACTTCCTCAAAATCAATCTCTGACAGGTCTTCAAATAATTCCTTTCTTTCATCGTCATTAATTTCGTCCCAAAACTCTAAAAGATGCAGCTGCCCGTAATGAGCAAGTTTATTCCTCAATTTTTCTATATCAGACATAGTGTAAAAGTATAATAAAGCAAAATTACTACATTAACCAGGTTTTGCACGTCAACAGACCTCCATGGTGACAACTCGTTGACAATCGATAGCTGTAGCGATAGCCAAACATACGCTAAGCGAAACGCGCACGTGACAATTTCAGGGCCATCATCTTTATTATGCCCTATAAAAATATTATTAGTCGAATTTAGCAAGCAAAAGTTTGTGAGGAATCCTCTTAAACGAATAATTTCATGAACTACTGTACAATTGGTTACAATTACTTTAAATTATTAAAAATGTTCCAGCTTTGGTCAGAAGGTAGCGTGGCCGAGCGGTCTAAGGCGCTGGTTTTAGGCACCAGTCCGAAAGGGCGTGGGTTCGAATCCCACCGCTGCCATATTTTTTTGTTGCATCGGTGTCTCATTCATTTTTATTTATTAATTAAAATTTTTGAACTCAAGTTTCCTTTACATTGCACGGGGCCAAATATTTCTAAATTTGCATTGGTAGAGCGTAATGCTATTCTTAATTATATTCAATACACTGGTTTGGGTTAAAATTACTCGTGCTGAAATAAAAATGATTATGAAGTAACTCGGTAAGACCAGATCATATTTCCAATCGTTTATTTTAATCATTATTACATTAAACCTTCTTCCTGTTAGTTAATTATAATGGTCCTCCGTCCAACCTCCCCAGTTTTTACCATCGACGTAGATTACATAGATAATGAAACTCTCGGTCCGGAGGACTCTTCCGTAGCGAATACATATATCTTCTCTTCATGGATTACAGGGAGTATATGTATACGTAGCAGCAGTATTTTGGGTGGGGAACCGTCAGCTACGGTTATTTGAAACATCAGGGATTGGTGGTTGCAGCGGTAGAGGGAGGATATTCAGGTAATGTGGGAAGAGAGGAGAGACCCGGCGTCTGGGTTAGCCTAGCCAACGGACGGCGTCCTCCACTTGTAAGTGCTCTCCGCATTGCACCCTAAGAATGGATCAGGATACCACTGAAAAATCCTATTCGCGCCACCTCCAGTATAATTTACGATATTACCACCGCACCCTTCCGATCTCCAAAACCAAGCGGTGATTTCTAACACATCACTTTCATTACCGATCTAATCCTTGAATGTCATCATAATCCGCAAATTATGTCATTATTGTGCATTGTTTAAGTGCTGAAAAGTGGAAATATTAAAAAAAATATCTTTGCATATTTTTGAAAAAATGTCGAGAAAGTTTGGCATCAATTTGCAGGTGCCCGAGGCAACCGTACCATCCATCTTAACATTAGTGAGTTTGTGAGAGTGAAATCAGATGATCAAGTCTTCGCGCCATAAAAATTTTTGAAGTTAACGCCCTGTCTAAGCATAAAAAATCCCTTAACCAATTTGAATAAATCAGTATACCTCCTAACCTAGCCCCTCAATGCACCGCAAGCTAAGAATTTTGATGCCATTGGCGAAGCCCTAAATCTTTCCACGTATGGGCCGAGTTGGTTGTCCATATAGAGGGTTTTTTGATAAGCAGCGTCGACAATGTTCGGTTAACTTATTTGTTAAAATGCTCCTCCCCACAATCTTCTCTAATCCATGCCAGTCTCTCCAAATGACGGACTTGTCAGCTTAATGTCCAGGAGTTTCTTCATCTAACTAAATGTTTCCCCGTCTCTCTAGCATAGACACAATCAATTAAGGGAGAAACAAGAGAAGGGAAATGACAATGAATTCCTTAGAGTAATGCCATAAGTATCGGTTATCGCAAGCCATCATCCAGGAAGCCCACTCGGCCAACTAGTTATTCCGCTATAAGATCATACATCAGCGCTTTTGGCTCTTGGTGATAAACCTTACCCCGCGAATACTATGGGGAAGGATTGAAAAGAGGAGAAATGGAAGAAGAAAAAAGGATGAAGAAAAAGGGGACCATTGAATTAGGTGGTATGGATGATTTTCTGATACGGGATGCGACCGCCATGCTCAGAGAAAATCTTTCCGCGGAAACAGTTTCAAAGTTCTGCTTCGAAATGAATCTCAAATTTTCTTTCTGTCTCGTTGCTTAGCATTATTGTTATTTCTTGTTTTATTATTTGCGCGTGGGCATCAAATATTTCTGACGGGTGCTTGAATATTCTTCTTATACCGATACGCAATGCATTGATAGCATAATCCATTGTTTATTTAGTTCAGTTTTTTTAGTTCATTCGAATCATCTGTTGACTAATTTTCGAAGTTGTTGACTCTTGCCGGACACTTTCCACTCAACGATTGTGTTACTTCAAAGCAAACACGCTTCGGTGCCCGAAAGAAAGATTTCCGCGCGATAACTTAGGCTGCTAAAGCAAGCGCTCAAGCCTCACCCCTACTATTTATCGTCCCGCCGACCACCCCCACCTCCCACGCGTCACCCGCACGCCCCTCCACAGCGTCTGACTCGTGCAGCCACGAGGCGAGTAAGAATTTGTCACAAACTCAAATTAATCGTAATTAACATTCAAAAACAACTCAAATTATCCATCAAATTGCGGTATGCATCCATCAAAAGTACCAAAGGCCATTAATTATGACCTTCCAATACTGCTAGTGTGGATAAATTTCGCGTAGATTGATTAATTTTCCTTTCGCTAATTTGTCACTCATTTGTCGATAATTAACAACAGAAAGTAACTCTAGTGGGCAACAGTTAAGGATATTAACTGCAGGAAAAATGCATGAATCGTACATATCTAATTTTCTTTAGTTTAAGGTCAAGGTCTGTTCCGAAAGTAGTAGGACTGAGTCGATTTAGAAAAATTATTGTCGGAATTGATACGTTCACTCTAAAGTATTCGAATTAGCACCCTTGTGCGTCCACGCACCGCTGCTAGCGGGTTTTCCTCGCATCGAGCGCCATCTAGAAGGCTAATGTCCCTCGTCACGGTCTGCTGTAAAGTTATCACCGAGCCGTGGTGACGTCCTGTCAGAATGACGCCAAATTGAGAGAAACCAAAAACCCCTTAATCAATAACATCGCTGGTAATTAGACAATATATAGCTTTCCAGTTTTAATTTTCCGATCGATTTTGACGACATAACCTCTTTCTGCAATTAAAAAAATGTAAACTTTTTGTAAAAATTATAAAATCATTTTTACCCATTAATATGAATTCCTTCTCCTCGGGGAATGAAAAGATTCTTTGGATGACTGCGGTACGCTTGATGTATGTTCTATACAGGGGAGGACTGGTCTGGGGTACAAGGTACCAGGAAATTCCTGATAAGCCATCGTAAAAAGGTCCAAATGATAGGTACGTCCCCAAATGAATTAGATGAGATATAAACTGTTCTCTTAATTTGCCAGTCATATTTTGGTAGTCATTCTGCACCTTGTTGTACACATTAGATCTCTGAAAGAAGCGTTGCGAGTTTCCGCACACAGGTATTAGAACGGCGTTCAGATGATAATTATTTTTATTCATTGTGACATGTGTGAGAAGTATAAATAGCATGAAATGAGAAAAAATCAGGAAGGTACACATAAAAAGTTCTATCAACTATCAACAAGTTACACTCCTTATTAGGTTATCCACAATTTGAGGGAGTGTAGCATGAATATACTCAAAATGTAAAATTTTTAGATGTACGCGTATTTTCAAAAATATAACGCTCACTGTAGCTGTCAAGCAAATAATAGCTTTGAGATTTATTAAATTTTAACGGTATAATTTAATGCACATGAAATGAACCAAACCTTTTCCTCAGTTTATTGGCCTATCATCAATGTCAACGGATTCGTTAAGTTTGATGAAAATCCGAGGGCTGGCTGCTTTAGTATGAGATACTTGTCATGGAATACATACTATATGTCACGTATTCGTGCATACCATGCTCATGATTGAGTAAATTTGCCCCTTTAAGTAAGATTGTTTTGTTAGAATATCTTTGTCTTATATAGCTCTTAACTATTCGTTTAGAGGGTTTCATCCTTTTTCGTGTTTACTGTGATTTTTATTATTGAATTCCATTAATATTATTAAGGTTTCAACAATTCTGCCAACTAATTGATCAACGCAGAAAAGTGCTCGTGTGCCTTAATATAATTAGAACACCACAAAGTTACCACAATGCACTACCACTTTGATCCCTCGGAAGAAAAATTACGGTCGTTGACGACTGGTGCTCCAGATTCTCAGAAATCTCTCAGCGCCACACTTGGCAAACATGAATGCTACGCTCCCGCCTATTATCTGAACTTCCCTCTTTCTAATTGCTCTTATGTATTTATGGAATTTATCTCTTAAGGACTTCCTTCTGCGCCCTCGGCCTTACTGCCACATCATCTTAATTTCCGCTGCGTGCGTCTGACACGTGCCCGTTGAGTTTTTTTTCAGTTTTCCTTACCCAATGAGAAACTCGGAATATGTTAAATGCTCGAATCAAAAGAACTTCGGGATATACCACGTACTTTACTGAAACGAAGTTATCCGACGGATGTTCACCGAAATTCATAACTTTCACAGTGTAAAAATCAATCGCTTTGACTGGGGTTCCAACCCAGATGTCAGGCCAAGTGCGTTAGCTAGTGAAATTACTCAGGGTAATTCATCGCAAATGCTAATTCCTTTAAAGCCTCAAGGTATTCTAATTTAACGCTGGTAAAATAACTTGATAAATTTAGGGATATTAAAAAACGCTAAAAATTTTATAAAACTTCAAATGTCTTTTGCAAGATCTTTAAAATTTTAATTGAGTCATAAGACCGAAATCACTAAATAAAGGACTGAAAATCAAACAATAAATCGAAAATATGGAAGAAAAAAAATGATGGTCCGTCAATTAACTATTATTTTATCACAACTGAATGAATTAAACCTTGGCGACTTAAAGTAAAAAAAAATGCTGAGATGAAATTAAAAGTACATTAGGAAGTAAGCTCGCCTTTTAAATTAAAGGTGGGGCAATTCCGTCACATCTAACTGGAAATAAATTTATACATTTTATTCCGGAATAGAAGGGTAATTAAGCACAAAAAATGAGTTTTTAGGTCGAAATACTGACATTTATGTTAACGAGACCCTAGAAGTAACAATTGGGACGCTAAAAAAAGTTAAGAAGCCAGCCCGAACGCCTTGTCAGGGAGATATATTCTTTTGGCACTGAAAATTCTAATTATTATTTCACAATTTCTATTCTCCTGGATATTCACCTGAAAAATATCTAGATGGGGAGAATCTTCACCATACTACTAGGAATGGAAACAATGAGAACGTGTTTCAAGGGGTTCGTCACAAGCCGCTTTTCAATAAGAGGCGCAAGACAATTGGATTGACGTAAAAGAATATAAATACAAGTTTAGGTATTAAACAGCAACCCAGAAAACCATTAGAACTCCTGAATTATTGAAAAAAATTCTAAACTCTATTTTCATTCTAAATTTCGTTTAACCTAATATTCGCTCAATAGCCAGTTCGAATTTGTAATATTTGTCATGCATGATATCGTTTTCTTTTTAAAAAATCCGGGATTCAGGCACAGAAAATACTCCTATTTACCGTTTCGGAAATAAAATTCTTTCTCGGTGCTCCGAACCAAAGGAATTATTATTATTAGTCTACCGTGTAAGGATAGTTTTGAATGGACTCAGACTGATCGTCGCTACACTTCCCAGTTACCTCCAAAATAATGCAACCTGACACCCCAACTTACATTAAACTGTTCTTCATATCTTAATACTTCCTTGCTCTCTTCATCATTCTGTCCAGGATATCACTTTGGACCAATCGCATAGATATTGAAGCGTCTTTACAGCGAATAGTGAACAATATGCCCTCCACGTCAATAGCGACAAGGCAAAAATTCAAAGGCGTAACATTCGTATTCGGAAACAGCAAATTTCAAAACTCGTAAGGAAAAAAATGCAAACTACTTTCTTGCGAGCCATAATTTAAGTTAATATAGAGTTAGTATAATGAGAAGCCCTCCCCGGACTACAACCTTGACGTGGTGGAAGGGCTTGTGCGTTCCGATGACCCCTAGAGCTGTGCTGGCGGGAGTAATAATTATTGCTTCTGGTAGGGTCACCCATGCCAGATAGGTCGAAGGTTAGGAGCCAGACGAAAGGTAGTCCACGCAGCGTCTGTTCCTCAGTGAGGCGGCTGCAATGGCGTCTGTCCCCAGTGGGGCGGCCAGTAAGTGATGGTGTCACGTTAAAAACACTATTGAGGAAGGCAACGGGAAACCACCTCAATTATCATTCCCTAGAAAAAAATGATGGACAATAGAGATATTTTGAGTCCTGGCAACCACGGGGCTCGGCCCAATCGGCCGTGTGTCGTGCCCGGCAGCGGGAGAGGCAAGGCTTCCGCGGTCGTCATCCCTCGAAACCCTTGCAAGGGAAAACCAGCAGCAGCAGGAGAGAAGACGCAGGATAAGAAGACCACATTAGTTAGAATAGGAATGTGGAATGTTAGGACAATGATGAGGACAGGGAAATTGGAGAATGTTAAGCGAGAGATGGAAAGGGGAAATATAGATATTTTAGGTCTATGCGAGGTGAGATGGAAAGATAGTGGGGATTACTGGAGTGATAAGTATAGAATAATATACAGCGGCGGGGACGAGAGCCAACGAGGGGTTGCCATTGTATTAAATGAAGAGGTAGGAAGAAGCGTAGTCAACATAGAGCAGGTAACGGATAGAATACTATTAGTGGAGATAAAAGCAGAACCGACGAACTTAGTTATTATTCAGGTATACATGCCACCGAGCAACCATAAGGAAGAAGAGGTCGATAGGATATACGATCAGTTAGAGGACATGATCGCGTGTGTTCCTGCAGGGAAACATTTGATAGTGATGGGGGATTGGAATGCGACGGTAGGCGAAGGAAGAGATGGTGATGAGGTGGGGGACTACGGTTTAGGCACGAGGAATGACCGCGGGGAGAAAGCAGTTGAGTTCTGCAGAAGACAGAAGTTCGTCATCACCAACACTTGGTTTAAACACCACAAAATACGCAGGCATGCATGGAAAATGCCAGGTGACACAGGAAGATATCAGCTAGATTATATCCTGGTTAGACACAGGTTTAGGAATAGTGTGATAAATTCCCACAGCTTTCCGGGAGCGGATGCGGACTCAGACCACAATTTAGTTATTATGAAATGTAGCGTACGTTTCAAAAAGATAAGGCAGGGGCGGCGAGTTAGAAAATGGAATGTAGAAGCGTTAAATGGGTTGAAAAGGAAGGAATACAAACAGGCGGTAGAGAAAATCATGGAGGATGGTAAAGGGCTTAGTACTATCGAAGAAAAATGGGAAATGATCAAGAAGGGGTTGTCTAAAGCCGCAAAAGACACTATTGGAACCGTTAACGCTAAAAGGACTAGGAAACCATGGATCACGGATGAGATGATTACAAAGATGGATGAGCGGAGAAAATGGAAGAATATGAATACAGAATTAGGCAAAATGAAGTACAAAGAATTGAACAATAAATTGAGGCGGGCAACAAATAAAGCAAAAGAAGCATGGTGGAAGACGCAGTGCGAGGATATGGAAAGTCTGCAGAGGAAGGGTGAAATCGGTGCGCTGTACAGCAAAGTTAAATCGTTATCGGGAAGTAAGAAAGGAAGAGCTATGCTAACAGTTACAGATAAGGCGGGTAAGGTAATAGTTGACGCAGGAAAGATCCAAGAGAGATGGAAGGAGTATATAGAAGAACTGTATGGTAAAGAACTCAGACCAACACAGTTAGACATTGAAAAAGAAAATGACGCAGAGGAGGACAGCTTAGGTCCAGGCATACTAGACAATGAGATAGAAAGGGCATTAAGGGAGATGTAACTAAATAAGGCCGTGGGGGTAGATAACATTCCCGTGGAACTTTTAAAATGCTTAGGAAAATGTGGGAGGAAGAGGCTATATGGGCTGATCCGTAGTATTTATGAGGAGGGAATCTGGCCGGAAGACTTTGTGAGATCAGTTTTAGTTCCTATTCCGAAAAAGGTAAAGGCCACGTCATGTGAGGACTATAGGACAATTAGTTTGATATCCCACGCAGCTAAAGTTGTTCTCAGGATCATAAACAAAAGGATAGAGAGTAGGGCAAATGATTACTTAGGGGATGATCAGTTTGGGTTTAGGAAGGGGAGAGGTACGCGCGATGCCATTGCAGTACTGAGATTATTAATCGAGAGGAATATAGAACACAACCAGGAGGTATTTGCCTGTTTCGTAGATTTCGAAAAAGCGTTCGATAGGGTGAATTGGGAAAAACTAATGAGTATATTGCAGAAAATAGGAATAGATTGGAGGGAAAGGAGGCTAATCCGCAACCTGTACATGTCTCAGACTGCCCAGGTGCGGGTGGGAAACGGGGAGTCAGGATGGGCAGTGTTAGGAAGGGGTGTAAGGCAGGGTTGCCCATTATCACCGTTGCTGTTCAACCTGTATGCAGAGGAAATGATCAAAGAGGCATGGGAAGAACTCGAGGTAGGAATGAAAGTGGGCGGGGAATTCGTAAAATCAGTTAGGTTTGCTGATGACCAAGCCTTAGTTTGTCAGTCAGCCAAGGGGCTGCAAGCATTGCTGAGTGAATTGGAAATTCAGTGCGACAGGTATGGGATGAGAATCAATATTAATAAAACAAAGGTTATGCGATTTTCTAGGAAGAAAAAGGCCAAGCTTAACATTAAAATAGGAGGGCAAAAACTAGAGCAGGTAGAGCAGTTTAAGTATCTCGGTAGTGTTTTGGACCAACACGGTCAAAGTAGGAGGGACGTAAGGAGAATTGCGCTAGGCAAAGAGGCTTTCACAAGGAGGAGGGAGTTAATGAGAGGGACGTTGAGTAAGGTTCTTAAGAAAAGACTCGTAAAAACTTTGATATGGAGCGTATCTATGTGAGGCGCGGTCATTGAAGCAGGAGGATAGATGTAGGTTGGAGGCTTTTGAAATGTGGGTGTGGAGAAGAATGGAGAAGGTGAAATGGACAGAGAAGAAAACAAATGAGGAAGTACTTGGTATGGTGGGCGAAGAGAGGGGTTTGTTGGGAGAAATCCTGTGGAGGCAGGAAAAGTGGATGAAGGGGGTATTGACCGGCAGTGGGATGTTGAAGACTGTGATAGAGGGTAGAATGTTGGGCAAAAGAGGAAAGGGAAGGAACAGGATAGGGATGTTGGACGGGATGAAGGGAGGAAGAAAGTACTCAGAGATGAAGAGGGACCTGATATAGAGTAGGATGATGGATTTTGTGTTTTGTAAGGAGTAATAAAATATTTGTTTGGTAGTTGTGTCCATCCAAAAACCTACCTTAAACGGTAGAATACCTTTAAAAAAAATAATGAGAAGTGAATTAGATAGTGTCATTACCTCAGTCCCTTCTTCCATCTAACCCATAATACCTCCAAAACTAAATTTTTATTCGGATTACCCTAGTGTAGGGTGTCCAGCTGCGCCATGTTCGGTGCGAATCTGTGATTAGGCAGTGGGTACATCCAAAACCTAACTTAATATACCTTACTAACCCGTTTGGCGGATACTGAGAGTCGGGGGTGATTGGGAGGCGTTCCCGTTTCTTTTTAATTAAATATAATTGAAGAGAGCACGGCCACCAATGAAGTTCAAACCGCTCAGTACAGTTCGTAAATCGCACGGATATTCAGGAAGTTTAAAGGTCAAAAAATGCCTCTTCAGTTTAAAATTAAATTACTGTATCACTGTTTAGGTTCATTTCCTTTCACTGACACCGTTAACTGTGCTAACACCGATGGAGCTTACTCCGCTCCCCATAATATCCTAGAAATAATCTGCAATCCCGTTTCCCAGAAAACTGGAATTTGTGTTGCGGACGGGAGGGCTCACTTTTATAACATATGCTACATCGCCTTTTATTTCGTAAATTGAGGGAAATAGTTGCTAATAGGGAAAATCCACTGAGTATAGTACGAGGGTAAGTTAATAAATAATTCGCAAAACTGGATAGAGTCAAAAGCAAATAAAGTAACTTCCTGAAAATTATTACACTTTTCTACATAATTACCCTGTACATTCAGACTCTTACCCTATCTCTTTTCAAGCCCTTGATAGCCAGCAGCAAAGAGGTATTTTGTTTGCTGCCACAACCAACGAGTAACCATTAGGACTACGGCATCATCATGTTCAAAACGTTGGCCACCCAAATGATTTGTTAGGGCCCTGAACAAATGAAAATAACTCAGGGCTAATCGGGAGGGTACAAAGGATGTACCAAGTATTCCCAACGCAATGTTCGTAACATCCTCTGCGTTTTTCTTGCTGACGTTTGCGACTTCTTTATTGACATACTCTCGTTTATTCGCCTATTCCATCCGTAGGGTAAATATTGACGTAGTAATTGCCGTCGGTTATTGGGCGATGTTCAGGGATAACAGACGTAGTTGCACATCCTCGGAAAATACGAAAATGATTAAGAAACGAGTTTTCTCATGCTTCTCAACCTAATGGATTTACGAACGGGCGCTGTCTGCACTTCAAGTGGGACTACTGTAACTTTATATTACTACGATTAAAAACTATTCAGTTGTGCTTGCGCGAAACTGTGACAAACCAAAATACAACATCGAAAGTCAGCTGGATGGTTCAATCGATTAAAGACGAAACGCATGGAAACAATGAAAAAAGTCGACGAGGATAACTAATCAATAACCAATTTACAGCGATAATATGTGGTAACTGGAGGAATAAAATTTATCAATTAACGTTTCCCCACAAATTAAGTTTCGTTCTTACCTCGCAAGTATCAACGATATTTGGTAAATACGGAAAGATCATTAATAGATTACCATGAACAAGATTGAAAGCAAAATTCAAGGAAGCTGGAATACAATGAGGATATTAACATTATATCCCTTAGAACATAATCGCCTGAATAAAACATTTAAAATATTTCAATTGTTTTAATGTGGAGTACTGGATAAACTGTAAAAATGAACAATGATTAATATTCTACCGTTCAAGATAGATTTTCGATTGACACACAATGGCTATCGCTGTATTTCTTAGATTCGCCTAGCAAGACAAACCCTGACAACCCTCACTAAATTGGACCATTTGTCATTTCCGCATGCTTTCTCTTTACTCCGTCCAACAAGGATAGATAATACGTATTGAGAGAGATTTATAGGCGTTGAATATGTAATGTATATTTGAGGGAAATTGTCACTCGAATACAAGCTGTGAGTGGGAAAATATACCACACTAATGCTTTCAAATGACGGACTACACTTAGGTCAATATAATTTATTCCAGTAGCACATTGAATATAATTACCCCTTAAAGTTAATTTTTATTCAAACGACAGGAAAACAAACTAGTAATATTCGAAAGGTGTTATTTGAAAACTCAATCGCAAAGAATTCAAAACTGCGTACTCTTAGTGCTTCTAGGAAAAGTGGTGGGCGAAGAAAAAGGAATTTAGGCTATGCAGAGACATAATTTACCTTCTTTATTAGAGACATTCGTTATACATGTACGTAGGTCTCCAACCGTAGACAGATTCGACAACCGAAGAAGAAAAGCATCTACAAACTACCAAATTACCAAACTATCCCAATGGCATAAATTATGTCAGCCATTAGCCACCTTCCCTAATAACTATTATTACCAGCGTGCCCACAATAATCTGATTTACTATTCAAATATGAATGACAGTTTTACTAATACATGCTTTTCAGTAGGTCAGCATTTCAGAAGGGGAAGTGATACGAGTTGCATTACTAGGAGAGGTATTTGCAGAAAGACTTGTAAAAATGTGAAAAAGTCTTAAATAGGGAGCATAGTGTACAATGGATGTAAGAACTGGTCAATGAGGCAAGAGAACGGAGAAAATTAGTTGGACAGAAGGGAAGAAAAACCCCAAGGATTCTAATAGAGAGGATAAAGAAAGAAAGTTCCATGGGGAAATCTGCAAAAGGAAGAGAAAGTGGATGGAGGAAATATTAAAAGGGAGTAATATGTTCAAGGCCATAACAGAAGAGTGAATGTTGGATGAGAGAGATAGAGGAGGGTAAAGAGTAGGTTTTCTAGACAGTATAGGGGTAGGCAGAAGTAATGAAGAAATAATGCAGAGTATAGACCTGAGGCAGTTCTCATGATACTTAAGAGCAAATAGTCATTTGGCCAATCCAAAACCTACCAATAAACAGATAGAATATCTTGAATGAATGTTAATATTTAAATTAATTATAAAACTAATCTAAATAGTATATAGCAGCATTATTTCACCAGAAGCTATGCACTATATACAAGGAATCGCTACTCTGTTGAACTAATATAAAAAATTAAAGGAGCATGGTAGTCCAACAGGCAGAGTGCTGGGCCACTGACTTGAGGTCCTCGGCTAAATTCCAGGTGGTCTCTGAGCGCCATCACCTTACCTGACTTTATGGGTACCAGATATTTCAGAGAAATTACAGGGTAAGAAACTGACCCTTGTGTGTGAATTTCACACACCATTATCACAATATATACTAGGTGATCTCTAATCTCGCACATCAAATCAATATTTGAGTTAATTAACGTGGATACTAATATTAAATGTAAATGGCATCATCATTAACAACTTCACTTATCTAATTTTCATTTTTACTGTTTTAGATGATTTTTAATCTCTTCTTTTGTTCCTTCTCTCCCCACTCCAAACCTATCACTTCTTCCCCACTAATAGGAGCATAGGAGGATGGAGAGTGTGTCTGACATGCTAGAAACGCTGGGCTGGGAACCTCTAGAAACTAGAAGGAAAGTAAGCAGACCTTGTGGAATGTTCCGAATTCTGAAGGGGGAGAAAGCTTGGGCAGATCTTAGGAAAGAGGCGGGGAACCCAAATTTTATAGGCAGAAATGATCACAAATTTAAGGTAAAATGCCGGGCACAGAGAACAAATAAAAAAAAATTCTCTTTTCTAAATAGAACAATTGTCGAGTGGAACACCTTACCTGCAAAAATATTCGAGCCCTTTCCTAACAGAATGTATACTTTTAAGAATAGATGTAAGGCATACATGTAATAATTTGATTGATGTGTGGTGTAATGTATTATATGTAATAGCTTAATTTTATTTATAATTTATCTTTTTTTTTCTTGCTGATTAATGGCTGTAAATGGGATGGGGATTCACTTGTTTTGTTAAAGAGATTTGTGTTTTGAAGTCTGGTTTTATGTACTATCTTTTGCAATTATTTGGGACTTGTGTGCCACCTGACAATGTCTATTAGCACATGTGTATTTTTAATAATAATCTCTCTAAAATAAATTAAAATTTGAATCCATAATGATAAACTGTCCAGAGGAAATTATTACATTAGTATTATAAGTCAAGTTTACATGGGCGATAAAATAAAATATATCATAATCTTTCGCAAATATCATACCTCAGTTAGATAATATACATGAAATTCTTATTTTATGATATTAGGTAACTAAATAAGGAACTAATGTCAATAGCTCATTACATAATCTTTTATTTCCACTAAGAATGACATACAAAACTGGATTAGTAAACACATTTGATTATTGCCAGAACAATTACAAACACTTTTCTGTAAACTATTTTCACCATAATAAATTAATAAATGTGGCCAATAAAAAAACACAAGTTCACACATGTAACTGGCCAAATACAAGAGTACACATACATAGCATCAATGAAATGAAAACAAAATCATACCTACTGATATTAAGCAGTATTCATGTAGTTACGATACAAAATCTTAAGAATACCAACCATTAACTGCCACATATACTTGGTACAACAGCCTGCATGCATGTGCAGTTTAAAACCAACACCAAATCTTTCTTACATATTTGTTTGGAGGAGGTTTTCACAAACTACCCAACATGCTCAATTTACACAGAGTTAGTGTGGAAGGAAAAAACTTCATTTATGTCCCTAACATTTTTTCCTTGAAGGATACCAGGTTAGGATAAATGTTCAACATTAGGTCCCTCTGCTTGCATTGATTCACGTGAGCACCACCGATAATTATCTTTAAAACCTTTATAAGCCCTCATTTTATTACAACCTTTCTTTTTGTTGAGTGATTACAGTGAAACCAACAAACATCTGACACTGTTGGCAGTCAGGTGCTGGGTTTCTCACCATAATCCCAACACAAAAGAAAGGATAAAAGACAGGATGGTTTACAACAGTTGAACATCAACACTCATGTAACTTTCTTCATTTTAATACAAATTTACAAAAGATACTTGCAAGAGTATGTGATTAAAATCTCAATAAACATGTATTATGACTTGAAATGGAATGCTGAAGAAGGAAAAGGGAAAGTGGAGAGATGCAATTCACATTAACATTCATTACCAAAAATTTATAGACACACAAAAATAACACCATAACTGTTCTATTGGACTTCTGTCTTGACCTTATAAAAACATGTAACATGCCTTTGTTGGACAATTTTCTAGATAGACAATCATATTAATAAGAAATAAAAAGAAATATAAACACCATTCAATATTCCTAACTTCATTGATGGCAATAAAATTTTTGAAGATGTACTTGCAAAATTTTGGTATTGTGAAAATTACATTCATTAATACATTTCTACAATGGAGATGGCACATATTATTCTGAAAGATTTACCATTCCTTGAGGTTTTTTCATAATTGATAAGATAATCATAATTTATATCTATGTACTTTTGATTATATTCTTTTCAGTTACTCTCTGAATAACAATAAGTATTGTCACATACTTCCAACAAAGAAATATCAGTTCTTTATTACATTTATCTACTAAACATTTTCTTTGATCTTTGAAATGTGTAGGAGATAATATAAAGAGCACAGTTAGCTTCTTCCATTTTCATGTTAATATTTTTCTCTAAAAGTTTTGTTGGTGAGGCTAGTGACCTTTAGGAGTAAACTATTTTTGAAAAATTTGGAGACATTAAGTAACATGAAAAAATTATTGAAAAAATTCTGTAACAATAAATACATTAGAATAATTTTGATCTTGGATCTATTATTAACATCATTTAATGAGTACCATGATGAGAATGTTGCAATCAAAAGATAATATATGGCAAAATATAAAACTTTTTCCATATTTTACAAGATTTAAATATGTGAAACATTATCAATATATAAATTAGCCGACACACTTCTAGCATTCATGTATTCACTTGCACCATTAACACATAGACATGAAATATTCAATGTGCTTTTCATCGCCAGAAAAATTAATAAAAAACCACAGTCATTCTTTTGATTGCTACATTCTCAAATTGTAGTGCGCATTACAAACTTACCATTGAGATTATAAACAAACTTATATTAAATAAATGGTTACCTAATAACCTGATCAATAGAGCTATCATGATGCAGAAAATGAAAATTAGTAATCACTTTTTTATTTATAAGTTAGTCATCCAAAAATACTGAATTTTCTACCTGGATTATAGTATTGATGACTTTAGTAATGTACAGGCAACTGGATGGAGCAGAAATATATTCAACAATTATAATAGGAACCTTGACTGTCTTAGCCAAACAATCCTCAAATAATGGTCAAAAATCTGAGACAACATCCCCCTTTAGTACATATCACAGTTTGTACTTCAACAATAACAATTAAGCCAGATCATTCACAGACTATTTTAGCACACAGAAATGAGAAAGATATTGCTGTCATGGTATACATTGCAAGTAACAGCAAAACCCAAAACAAAATAAACACTTCAGTCACTAAAGACTCAAGTAAACTAAATGATTAAGGCTAACTTGAGAAAAATTAAGAAAGGGATTTCGCACCTCCTTCCACACCATTCCCTGAAGTAACAGTAAAGAGTCAATTTAATTCCAATGACCCAAAATTAAGTATGAGATGGGAGGCAGGGTGTAAGCAAAGTGAAGCTAATTTTTTGCATAATTGCCATGCTGGTCTGATCATATTGTGAGCATACAGTGTGGCATTACTGTGATACAAAATATTTTTTGTTGTAAATTATAATTAACTCACAAGTATAAAAGAGAAATTCTTACGGTATCACTCGAATTCTCTTTCTGATAGATCAGTAGCAGGCACTGCATGTTCCATAAACCCAATAAGGTTGACCGCTCATTAATAATAGCTTCACTACAGTACAATCTACCATGCTATTTGACTCTTTCTGTACTCTTATTTAATCTATAGCATGTATTAATATTGTCCAAAGTTATTAATGATACGAAACAATCTTTCTGTGCTTCACAGCATTTCAAGACAGATGACTTGACGCATTAAATGTAATTGTACACACCTGAGACAGATATAATGGCCAGCAGCCTTGTACAACAAAAGATACATTTACCAATTCCTCCTCCAAGTTTTTCAAAAATTGAATACGATAGTGTGGATGCTGAGGACACAAACTGCCGCATGGAAAGACAAGGAATGAATTCTTCAATAATAACTCACTGTATACTATGGAAGTGATGACTAAGGCTTATCAATACTTCAAATAAATATAAAATTCATTAATTACATTCTTATGAATAGTTAAAAGAATTAATAATAACACTGATTCATTTTTCTGGAATATAAGGGAGATGATAAAGCTCCCAGGAAAATACCCCGATAATAATAATAATATTTCAGCCAAAAGGCAGATTTTGAAAGGTAACTTCATAAGGAATACATAATATGAAAGACAGCCTTGATAAATTCTTAATTAAATTCTCCAGATGACAGAAAATTATTTTTAAAAGTTTGGCAAAGTTCCTTACTCGTACGGAACACATTGCAAAACTTATGTAACCTACTGACAAGTTATACTTACAAATAGGGTTAAACAATTCTAGATATGTATACATTAATTTTACATGGAATATTTTGGAGCCCCAAGTAAAACAAAGTATTATAGATACAAATAATGAAACAGATAGTAAAAAGATGGAGGAGTACCATATTGGCCTGAATGTAAGACTTGCTTTTGCAATACGTGGGATTTGAAAACCATTGTTTTCAAGTCCTAAGAAATCTAGTCTCTTAAATACTAACTTCACACCGCAGTCATTTGCAATGGGAGGATTATATTGTACAACTTAAAACTCCATAACCGTTTAAAAAAAATTAAAATTTGTTCACAAAGGTTCACTGACTCCAAATGTTCATGCATTTTAATTTTCTGAACTTACCAGAATATTTCTTATTGAATTTTTGCTCAATTGCAACATCCTTACCTAAGCATTACAGGAATTTCTTCAAAAATAAAGCAAAATTAATTTTTTGAATAATGGACAAATTGCTTTTTTGTTTTAGTGTAGTCAAGTTTGTGTCTATTTTGAGCAAGTCCAAAGACAAAAATGTTTGCAGACAAAATACAAATTCTCACAATAATATCAGAGAGAGTATCCCAGCATTATTGTAGAAAATTAAAGTTCTTGATATGCCCAACAACTAAACTTATGTTTATGATTGCAAATTATGCAAGCTATTACCCTATTTTTGAATCAATAGAAACTGCTAAATGGAACCGTGGCCACTTGTTGTAAAACTTATAATGATTTCACGATGTTTAAAATGTTATGATGCAATATACCTGCAGGTCCAAAAATTATCGAATAATGTTTAAATAAATGATAATATTGGCCCCTTAAAGATAGACTACATGATTGAATGAATTTTACATGTTTTTAAAGGGCATACTAACTAGAAGGCTTGGGCTGAATTGTCATATGATGACATCGTCTTCATATAATTAAACTGCAAACCTCGTCAGTAAAAAGCTGTGCTTTTAGCAAATCTTTATATAAAACATTTCAAGGTTATGCACTGAATACTGAAAACTTGCATTCTGAAAGTTGTGAATTGTCTTAGTTTCAATGGCATTGAATTCCAGAATCATCTGAGATGGCTTCACTACAAATCAAAATTAATACCAAAAAATAAATTAGTTCCTTTATTGTCATGATTACTTAAATGTTTGAGGATTAGATCATATGTAAAAATAACTTTTCTAAAGTAAGAATTACAAATACAAATTACGGAAACAGTAATTGTAAAAGGCTATACTAAAAATAAACTTTCTGTTTTTGTGGGACTATTCCACATATCTCAATCATAATATACGATTTCTACAAGAATTAGGTATTTATTTAATACTGCATATTATGAGGGATGGGAAACCACCACAATTATTTATTGAAAGAAAATATGATGGAACCAAATAAGAATATGAATCCTGGCAACTAAGGGACTTGGCCTGTTGAGTCCAGTACCATGCCCAGCAGGAGAGGAGATAAGAGGCCTCCACAGCCATCTTCACATGAAATTAGGAGGGATTTCATGTAGAATACTGCCCTGAATTGGAGAGTTTGAGGCACGTCAACACGTTTCTAATTCATCCAATTGCCAGTGACCAGTATATTTTGAAACGCACCAAATGCCAGAAATGCTTTTTAAATGTGTGATACCTTCCAAAAATATGATTATTGTCATTAATAGATTGGTGGTATGTTTTATAGAACTTCAAACACATCTCAATGAGGCAAGCATAAATTTGTTGTTTTGCTATTTGAAGTAAACCTCGGATTACTGGACAACTAGGTCAATTGCTAAATGTGATGCACAAAACCATTTGCTAAGGAATATAGAGAATGGCAATCAAGATTATTTTGATGATGAAACGAAATGGCATTCAAGAACCAAGTTCTGTGCTCTTGCAAAGATATTAGAATAACGTCAAAGAGCTTGACCAATTTCCACAAGCAAAGCAGGAGAAAGAAAACTCCAATGCATGTTGCCTTAAAAAGCTAAAAAAGAAATAAATAAACACAAAGTACTCGAGGGTGAAATCAGATACTAGGTTTGAGTAATGCAGCATGATAATCCTTTTTCAAGTCGCAAAAAATTTGCATAGAGTCGGACACACTTTTTTAAATGATAACACCTTTCACAGATTTTTGAAGAAATTGAGAGATTTCTAACTAAGTGGCTATCCGGTGTATTCAAAACTCACTGATCAGAACTGAAATTGACATTCTAGAGGGGCTTATGACAGAGGAGACAACACACAAAATTACGTCACATCAATGAATAACTTGAATATATAGTCAGTTTTCAGATGCAAAGAGGAAATTCAAAAGACTAATCCCCGATGCTTGAGTAAAGAACATTATTTCTGTGAAACTTGTGGTACTGGATTTCCTTAATTTATGCAACAACTTCAAAGAGTAAAAATTATTTGCCTTGAACAGGATTTGACCCCGGATCCCTTAATATCTGGCTGAGTGCTTTAGCCAGTTAAGCTACCGAAGCTTCCTCTTACACTCAGCAATTTTGGAGGTTTTAAAGGAACAGGATTTTGTGATGTGTTTTTACCTTTGATATGCCAAAGGTAAAAGCAACCTGTGTTTAAAGTTGTCTTAAACCTCGTGGATTGTGGCGCATTGCGCACGACTACAAATGCCTGTGACATTGTAAATACGGCATTTCATCACAATATATTGTTCCTTTAAAGCCCCTAAAATTTCAGAGTTTAAGAGAATGCCTCAATGGCTTAAGTGGCTAAAGCACTCGACTGGATATTGGGGGATCTGGGTTCGAATCCCAGTCAAGGCGAATGATTTTTACAATCTGAAATTGTTGCATTGAAATGCATATTAGCGGATGACTCCGTCAAAAGTTACTGTTGAAGCATCTCCCACAGTTTCTTGGAATTTCCTTAATTTACTTTGAACACAAAACAAAAGTTTAAATAAATATGAAATAATCACAAATATGAACTCTTTGACCTATGACCAAATCATTGGTCATAGGTCAAATACCTATGGCAGTGGTCATTAACATTACACCAAATCTGCTATAAAGAAAAACTACCAGAAAATACAGCAATATGCAACTAAAATTAATTATAAAATAAACATTATTCTTCATTGAAAATATTGGGCATATTTTTCTTCTTATTTTATCATGCAGGTACACTACCAATTAATCCTTTCAATGAAATTTCAGCAAAAAAATACACAGACAGCAGACATATGACAGTATTTGGTTCAGACATATCTGATGTCACCTTAAATTCGGGCCAATATGGTAAAACTGATAAATAAAAAAAACACCATTATCATTTGACACATATGCATATCAATGGACAAACATAGAATGCCCAACTGACTACCAAAATTCAAATTGGGAGAGGAATGGACAATAAACATGCTATGCCAAAACTTTCTACTGCACCTCATTATTCCATATTAAATAGTGGTTAGCGCATTTCTTGGCAACCTCATCAAGTGATTAGCAGTTTAATAAATTAAGAAAACCAAATTTCTGTAGAAGTATAAGAATGAATGCCAAGAGTTCAAAGCCAGGTAGCATTTAGAGGATCAAGGCTTAGGAGGTTAAGGCCATATGTACCCCTTCACCGAGAAAGGAGGCAAGTATTTTAATTAAATCAGAGCCATCCTGTGTGTCTAGATAAAAATAAATAAACTTTTGTCAAGAGAGAAAAGAGAAGTCTTCCAGAATGTATCAATTACTTAATAAACTTGAAATACACTTACAGCTTATACTTTAACATTCCAAATGTTCAACATATCGCATTATTGCATCCTTAGTCACTAATTCTACATATCACAAAGAAATTGCATGAATTATTTACCTTATAACAATATATAATGAGATCAGTTACAATTAGAAAATTGACTTGATACAAGTTGAAGGATGATTCTCAAACAATTGCTATTCCATCACATTTGTTAACATAAAACCTAAACTGATGCATTGACCGCATTATTCTAAATACACACTGGGTAAAAAATCTTAGAAGATCGGGAGCTGTAGGTCTGGAGGTAATCACTGAAATCTAAATTTCATATGCTTCATAAAGCCTAAATCATCCATTTCTCACAATTTTATCAACTTGGGGCATAACCGTTACATTTATTTATGGTCACAAATATCCATGTTTTCAAAAAAAGAAGAGCAGTTCAGAGGACTTCTTACTATTTTGATCATTTAGAACCTTTTCACCGTAAATTTCTTCTCAAATGAAATTCCACCTGTTTAAATGACAATTGATATTTTAAAATAATCACCAATTCCAATAATGGGAGTCTTGATTCGCCAATCAATTATCAATGGTCATTTAACTTAAATGCAAAAGGTCACCTTTTGCTGAGACTATTCCGAATCAATACCTACTTAGTAAAATATTGTCACATTTAAGAACACTTAGATGTTACTACAAATTATTCAATAACAACCAACTTTTCAGTTTTTTTAAGGCCACCAAAATAATATAGGTAAAGATTTTAGGAAGCTTACAAAATTGACAAATACACTCATTGAATAGCTTACAAACTATTAAAAAAATGTATGCTCAACTACTAATTACAAGTATATATGAATGTATCCAACCAGAGAAAGTTTCAAATACATTATTGCCAACAAAACAATTCATTTTGTTAAAATCGAAACATTAAAATAGGTAATAAAATTCTTCAAAAATAATGTCACCATAACAATTTATGAGAATGGCCATAAAATTATAATCACTCAAAAACCATACAAAATTTGCACCTGAAGTCATTTTGATAAAAAAAAGTCATTTAAAGGTCAGTTCATCTCATGAACTTAAAAGAGACTTGCATTTTATGCCATTTACCTTGGCAATGAAAAATTATACAATTAACCAATTACATTAGTTTATAAATCTTAACGAAGAAGCATTGAGCAAAAAAGTAAAGTTTAATTGCATTAAAATCAATCATGTACTATAAATTAACTCCATAATAGAAAAAAAAGTGCATGGCACTCCCATGGAATATCACATTAACATTCAAATTTATTTCACTGCCGAAATTAATCCAGTAAAACCAAATTCCTGGTGTAGTTTTCTTTGTGATTGATCACATACTTACAATATATGAACAAAATACCTTCAAGATGATCTCACTGATTGTTTCTTCATCACCAATTATGTCAAACCTGCAAGCATAAGAAGGAAATATAATAATCAAATATAAAATTCAGGATGAAGTTGGAAAGCATATATAATTCACAGTTAATTCAAGTTAGCTAAGTGAGGTGGTTATTAAACTACTGATTTAAAATACTGAGGTGTCCTAGGAAATAAATCAAATTTCGCAGAAACCACATAGCAAATAAGATTTCACTTATAAATAATCTACACACATATTTTAAAAATATATAAACATTTATATCTATCCTTCTCCCTGCAATATATTATTGTACAGCCTAATGTCAGCTGCTTCTCATGTGGTGAGGGCTCTGTTCTCGCCGTTGTAAGCTTTTGGGGCATGACCAGACAATGCCTGTGATAGGCGACGGACTCTTTGACGTCACGGGAAAGGCCCGGAAGACCTAAAGCGGGAAAGCCTCGGCGAGGTCGTAGGAAGGGTTTCTATAACCCTAGCGGTTTCTTGGGCACCGCCAAAGGGCCTCGGGGGCAATGATCCTTCCTACGCCTCCAGGGAGGGAATCCCAGGTGGGAGGAGGGGCTACCGGGCCAGTGACCAACGTCACGGGGAAGGCCCTAGGGAGGGGTGCCGCCGCGCGCGGACCAGCTTGGGTCGGCAGTGTGGTGCGGGGGCGGAGAAAGAGAGGACCAGGGAGGCGATCCGGACCGACGCGATAGAGGGTCAGTCTACTGATATAACCTGCTGCCGAGACCCTGTGTTCGCCCGTTGGTCGCCGCCGCATCGGAGTATCCGAGGGACTCCCCGCTAGACCACCGACATCGGACTCCCCGCTAGGCCACCGCCATCGACGAAGCCCCGCGTTCATCAGTCGGCTGCCAGCACGTCTGCGGATGATTCCCGCCCGAATACTTCCTTTCCCCTGTAAGTTCCCTGCCTTACCCGTTCCGGTGCTTGATCGAGTCAACATTACCAATCTGACCCCTCTAATAAACGGCTGAGGATCGCAGAGTGTCTTGCTGGCTTCACTCTTACCCAAAGTCGGGTCGTCCTTCCCATGTCTTTACGACACTCACACTACTTAGCACTTACTAATACTGTCTTCTGGCTGTTACTGCAGTTTTGTACTTCACATACCACTTATTGGAATTCCTTATACCACATTTATGTTTCTGGGCACTGTAATCATCATTGACTGGGTACTGTGATCATCATCACAACTCATGTAATCTCTTTAAATGTTGTTTATTCATTTCCAGTAATACTGATGAACAGTAACCTGAATAAGAGCGAATAAATGCACTAATGCAAGAAGTTTTGACTATTAATAGAAGCATTTACCTACCTATTACTCTGAATACTTCAACTTTTTGCTATTTTTTTCAAATTTGATAAATATGGCCATTAAAAGTTTAAAATGAGCTACTATAACATTGAAGTATTTTACAAAATTTAGGATTACATCTCCTCAGGTTATAACTATACCCTATGCCGACCCTTTTCAAAAATACCTGCCCTCTTCGTGGAGGCGTAAGTTATTAGCATACTACCTTGATCAAAAAGTTCCCGGAATAACCACCGTGTGGCGCTCCCATCGTTCCGATTTGAGTTCTGTTTTTTTTGTTAAATTGGTACATCTGTTGTTGATATTCCCTTTAAATCTTAGTGTCATAACTTGACATTTGCAAAAGTTACGTAGCCAAGAGTACATCTATCTCTGTGTGTGTTGGCGATTTTTTACAATTGCAGAAATGGATTTAAATTTGCAACAACGATTCTCTAAAAAAAACGGTCGTTTACCAGTGGCACGAGCGGTTCAGAAGTGGTCGTGAGTCAATCGAAGATGATGAACGCAGTGGCAGACCATCGACATCGAAAGTCGGTGAAAAAATTGATAAAGTAAAAGAAATGTTGGTCAATAACCGCAAATTAACCATCAGAGAAATAGCGGAGGACTTGAACATTGCCTATGGATCCGCCCAAGACATTGTGGTTAATGATTTGGGTTTCCGTCGTGTAGCAGCAAAGTTGGTGCCAAAAGACCTCAATTTCATGCAAAAAAGAGACCGTGTTGACGTCGCAAAAGACATGATTTGCGAGGCTGAATCCGATCCCACATTCATCAAAAGGATCATTACTGGAGACGAGACGTGGGTTTATGAGTACGACACGCAATCCAGACATCAGGCAAGTGAATGGCGTTCACCAAATGAGCCGAGACCAAAAAAACCACGTCGTTTTCAGTCAAAAAAGAAGGCAATGCTGACGGTTTTCATAGATTACAACGGTGTAGTGCATCATGAATTTTTGCCAGAAGGCCAGACAGTAAACAAAGAGTATTATTTGGGCGTTATGAGACGTTTGCGTGAAGCAATTCGCCGAAAGAGACCAGAAATGTGGACAGAAAACTCGTGGATTTTGCACCAATGATAACGCACCGTCGCACAGTGCTATCATTATTCGTAATTTTTTGACGAAAAATGCAACAAATACCATCCAACAGCCACCGAATTCACCTGATTTGGCTCCCTGTGACCACTTTCTGTTCAATCGAGTTAAAAAACCATTACGGGGAACGCGTTTTAGCAGCCGAGAGGAAGTAATGGAAAAATCGCAGGAAGCACTGATGGACATACCGAAAACCGAATATAAAAAATGTTTCGAGGATTGGATCAAGCGCTGGCATAAGTGTGTTGCAGTCGATGGGGATTACTTTGAAGGGGACAATATAGATTTAGATGAATAAACTTGTATTTTTAATTTTCTGAATAAATTCCGGGAAATTTTTGATCAAGGTAGTATAAGCAGATTTTCCCATAATAATATTTGTAGTTTTCCAGCTATTTAATTTAAACTATAACTTATTATTTCTCAACAATTTTTTCACATTACTTAGATATTCATAAACTCTATCACATCATTAGTATGCATTTAATTTTAATTTTTAGAGGTGCTTCATTCATTATATTGTTTCTATATTTATTTACTGGTGACTATTTATTCCATATTTATTGGTAATATATTTATTAACTGGCTTTACCTCTTCCCTATTCATGATGTGCCCTTAATATCAAAAATGCACTTCTACAGCCAAGAGCATACATTAATATAAATAACAAAATATTCCTCCCAACACATAACCTCCTAGAACTCCAAAATTGCACTTCTTCCTCCATAAAATACATTAATTTATTTTCACCCATCGATATTATTTACTAAGGTACCTAATTTTGCAAATTCTTCAATGCTACACCATCTATTCCTCAACATTCAAGTTTATGACTTTGAATTCTCAAACTTTCTCTTTTTATCTAACATAACAGATTAAAGCATTTCCTTTCATTTATTTTCACCCCTCCATCTTGATAACACTAACTGTGAAGCACTCTCTATGTATATAAAGACATTTTCTGGACCGTAACTGTATCCTTTGGTAGAGAGAGGATATTCACCTTGAAAATGGGCATTGCCGTAACCACCTTCATTTATCGTCAGAATCCTCTATTGCATAGACACATTAACAATTCATTACTAATGACTCTCGATAGATATCCAATTTTTAATTTAAAGTCAAGAAATTATTAACCTAGGCATGTCTTTCTATTTTGGAATTTCTTAGCTATATCCTGTATATCCTTAATGGGCATCATCAGAAATTGCTCGAGCTTTACCTCTTACAGATAAGGTTTTAGATTTAACACAGCTTATTCCTCTTCAGCGGTTGCTACAGCAATTTTTTTCTCAATTTTTCAATACTTTCAATAAATTATTTAAATCAATTTAATAAAATTAAAATGATAAACTGGCCTTATTACGAATCCCAAGGTCATTTACAAGCATTAAGAGACTGAAATGGCAAAAAGATACTGATATTAAATGCACCTTATTAAAGGAGAGCATCTTGATGGATTTTTAAATAACTAAATGTTTAATGTATGAAAACCTATTTTAGCAGAAAAGCCAGTCCTGAAAAATTAATAAAAAATACAAAGTACTTTAATATGTATAAGAGGTAATGGTATTCCAGGGGTGGTGCATTGGACTATTGACTAGAGGGCCCAGGTTCGATTTCTGGGCATGCCTCTGGGCACCCTCAGCTTTACTCGATGCTGAATGTTTACTTGGGCACCAGAACTTCCTGGGAAATCTAGATAGCACACGGAAAGGTACTGGCTCACCCCACTCAGACGTGTGACTTTCAGTGGCCGCTGGGATTAGCATTGGGTGAACACCACACGCACCAATCAAACCAACTTTAGGATCAACCTTTATAACTGCGTTTATGGTTTAATATTTACACAGATGTTTTTTGTGGTTATATTTACAGAAGTCATTTATAAACTTACAGCCCTCACCGTTAGTCTCACTTTACACAAGTATGCCACTCCAGACTGAAGGTATTAAAAAAATCATTTAATATTAATGTTAATCATAATCCTACTGTCTGCATTATAATCCTTAATTCATTGTATTCCCTGTTCACTTTCATGAATGCAGTCCCAAATGAAAATTTCCTTGTTTTCCAGCCTCCAAGCAAAATGAAGGGCTTTTCATGAGATTTGATAAATTGTTAGTCAATGGTGTTTGGACTTTAACAGCAGACATACTAGTTTTTGTTGTTGTCTCAGGCGTAACTTTGTGGAATTTGCATAACATATTGAAATGTAATGAAATAATTGACTTTGTAATTCCACACACTTCATTTAAAAACACGACCCAGGTTTCGACGTTGGACGTCATCATCAGGTGGTCCTCATAGAAGCACGCTGGCTATATATACCTTCTGATCATAGGAGGGGGGGGCTGGTCAGAGAGGGAGGTTGGAGGGGTAAAAAGGTTACAATGTAGCTGGGAAGAAAAGAGAATTACATTTTTGATTTAGAAGAGTGGTAGGTCTAGGAGTGGGGAGTGGGAGGGATACTAAATTTCGTTGGCAAGATCATCTTTCCAATGGACACATTTCAAAATTTCTAACTGCTCCAAAGCATCGAGCCTTTGACCTTTTTCTTCAAAATGAATAATTTTTGTCACAAAGTCACTTTTGTGGTCACTTTCGATGAGGTGTTTTGCAAAGAGGGATGTTATGTTCTTATTTTTTACACATGTTTGGTGCTCTTTAATACTTTCTTTAAATTTCCGTCCTGTTTGCCCAATATACTTTGTGCTACAATCCGAGCACTTTAACTCATACACTCCACTCCTCTCGTTTTCGGGGACTTTGTCTTTAGTGTGAGAGATCAGGTTCTTAAGGCATGAACGACTGTAAAAGGCACATTTAATTTTTTCTTTAGGTAAACTTTTAATTACTTTTTGAGAAATAGTCCCAAGATATAGTATTCTCCGCCATTTGGCAGTGGGATCTTTTACATGTTCGGGGTGGTAAATGTGGCTTAAGGCTATTTTTGTAAGTTTATTCTGGTAAAGTTTATTTATTAGATCTTCTGAATAACCATTGTTTACTGCTAACGTTTTAATTACATTAAGTTCCTTATTTACATTGAATTTTGACATAGGGATAGCGGTCAAACGGTGGATCATTGCATGAAATGCCGAAAGCTTTTGGGTGAAGCAATGCCTTGAAGAGGAATTAATTAATTGGTCTGTATACATTTCTTTCCTAAAAATGGAATACTGTAACCCATCTTTGTCTTTAGAAATGGATAGGTCGAGGAAATTCAGGGAACCTTTTTCCTCTTTTTCACACGTGAATTGTACATTAGAATTGATAGAATTTAGATGTGCTAGAAACTGATCTAGTTGCCTATCAGAACCTGTCCACACACAGAAGACATCGTCTACATATCTTAGCCAACAAAATACATTATTAATGAGAGGGTGAGCTGAGGAGAACAAAACTTTTTCAAAATTGTCCATATACATATCGGCCAGGAGTGGGGACAAGAGCGAGCCCATGGCTAAACCATTGGGTTGTTGGAAATAGGTACCATTAAAAATGAAATAATTTTGGGAACACACGTCTTAAGTAATACACAAAGTTCACTTATAACTGGCACTGGGATGGATTTCCGGAACAGGATGTCTTCGGCAAGGTTCACCGCTTCCATGGGTGGCACGTTGGTGAAAAGGTTGCGTATATCAAAGGAAACAAGCATGCACTTTTTTGGGATGACCTTTTTCATAAGTTTGTTCACAAGGTCCAAGGAATTCACCACACCATATTCCGTGGAAAATTTGGAAACCTCCCTGAAGAGTACATTAAGCCTTTTCGCTAGCATGTGGTTGGGAGCTGACATATTTGATACTACAGGCCTGATCGGAATCCCATTTTTGTGAACTTTAGGAAGCCCGAAAAACCGTGGTGCTGAGGGATTCATTTGCACTAGTTTCAACATTTCACAACTTTTGAATAACGTGTCACAAAAAAATTTTATTAAGTGCGCCAGTAACGCAGTTATGGCAAGCCTCTACAGAAGACTCGCCATAAAATACCGGAATGCGTTATTGAACATCTTCTTCAACAGCATCTCCCTTGGAGTTTTCCCGAAGTACATCAACCTTCAGTGTAAGAAAACCCAATCCTCGGCAGGAAAGTTCGCTATAGGAGTAGCCAAGAAAGCCTCGCTTAAAAGGGAGTTACACAAATGGTATGTTAAACGAGACGCTATATCCCATTATCTACTACTTTTATACGTGGAATTGTCCCATAAACTTCATTCGATCGAGTGGCTATACTTTGATAATGATGTCCGTCAGAAATGCAGTGAGATTTCCTTTCAAAAAAGAGCAAAAATGAACCATAAGCTTGATTTACTAAGGAGAAATAAGGAGTCCAGTTCAAAATCAACAAGTTCTAAGTGTGACCATAAGTTTGGGCCTCGAATCGTTAACCTTTCCGGACATTCCTTTTCTAATAGTGAGATTTCTTTGCTAGAAAAAGGCCTTAAATACGTACCTAAAATTCCAATTTCTGTTAAAGACATTAAAAACCTTGTTTAATTAGTTGTTTGATTAGTTGATAAACCTTAATTAATTGCCTCAATTATTTCATTACATTTCAATATACTAGTTTTTGACTAAAAAAACGGAGGGAAATGAAAACAACCATTTTTGTGTAGCTCCACACTAATGTCACCTACCCAAAATACTACTACCATTAATGTTCACATAAATGACAGATAAAAATAAAAATAAACACAGTAATCAATCCGAAGGTCGGTTTGGTAGGTGATGGTAGAGTTCACCCAGTACCAAGCCCGATGGCGCGTGAAATTCACACATAAGGGTAGAGGGGCCAGTTCCTTTCCCTGTGCCGGTTATGGTTTCCCAGGAAGACCTGGTACCCGAAAAATCACATAGCTTGGGTAAAGCTGCAGGTGCTCAGAGTGCCTTGCCCGGATATCGAACCCAGGCCCCTACAGTCAGTAACTGCAATGCTCTACCCCCTGGACTAACGCAACCCTCAAATGACAGATATATGTCACTTAATAAATAGAGTAATAGTAAATGCAAGCACTAAAATCAGTGTAATTGTACAATAAAAAACATAAACACAGTTATTAACCCTAATGTCAGTTTGGTAGGTGATGGTAGAGTTCACCCAGTACTAAGTCCATCGGCTTCATGTGAAATTCACACATATGGGTATTAGGGTCAGTTCCTTTCCCTAAGGTGGTAATGGTTTCCCAGGGAGATCTGGTGCCCGAAAAATCACACAACTTGTGGATCTTAGCACCCAAAGGTGCATCCCCAGGAATGGAACCCGGGCCCTCCTATGAGTAGTCCAGCACACTACCCCTGGATTACCGCAACCCAAAGTTGTAGAATAGGTCAAAATAATAGTAATAGCAGAAAAATTGTGAGACTTGTCACATGAATTAACCATAATTTAATAATGATGATAAATAAGTACTTACTTGCACTACTAATTCGACACATTTGATTTCACTAGAAAAAACTGCCTTCAATTTTTCCTAGGAAATAGCAGCCCCCTTTTCTTGAGCTGCCTCAAAGCACACTTAGCTGCTGTGCATTTGGCAATTCGATAATTACGACCAATCCCTTTGAAGGTTCCCTTTCCAAAGACTTCTACAGTCACTCGAACACGTCGACCATCGGCCAGCTTCTCAGGTTTCCTGTTGAAGGATGAAGTTTCTTTACAATACAAAGCAAGAAGAAAACTAATTACAATAGGTGCCCACTTTACAATATTTATCTGTTCCATAGTGTCCATTGTACGATTATCATTAGTGAAGACAATGAATGATGTACGATAATTTGTGATAATTTACCCCAGACAAACCGGTAGATCATACATGAATCAATTGGCCTTTATATTGCAGACAAATACAAAATTCTTAAGGAAATAACCATGTGACTAATTAAATAGTTTTTAATACAATAGGATCTGATTACATGAACACATTAGGACATCTCAATACTAATTAAACAAGATTCCATGAAGGCCAACACTCATACTACTACCCATCCAATGCAATAAGGCAAAACTTGCACCAAACTTCTTACATTGATCATTACCACAAATTGAATCAATGGAAGGCTGATACCTACCATTTAATTCCAATGAATCAAAACGCCATTGCCACTGAAACAAAGGCAAATTACATCTCTTATGTCAACATGAATCATAGTCAATCCGAGAGTCTTAGTGATTTTCTATGATTAGCCCATAAGGCTTGAGGAACTCCTAAGACAAACGAAAAAATAAAAAAACAACATATTCCATAACTTAAATGCTAGCATAAATGGTTTCACACTATGCAATATCATTAGGGATACACTGCATGTGAATGAATAACAAGGTGTTATAGAACCCAAGGAAGTTGCGACTTGTGTGAATGTGGGGATATAACAGGGGGAAGGGGGTGAGGGTGCTGGGTGAGGTTAAGTTATCTGTTTAGTGGTTTGGGCTTCAGGGAAACAGTGGGAGGCAGTGGGTATGGATATAGCAGTACGTAGGGGGATTAGGGAGATTGATAGATAGTCGTTTTAATTTTAGGGTAAGATTGAAACTACGGAGTCTCTTCTACCACCAAACCCCAAGCATAGAAGTAAAAAGTAGCATCTACAAGGGTGAGTGGGAGGTGTTCATTCATGAGGCTCAAATGTTTGCCATTGAGGAACATCTTCAATAATTTGAAACCGTCATCTGATGCCTTTCTTTGCAAAATGACTTAAGAGTGACACAAAAATCACACCACGGTTCTTGATCAAGTTATTGCCGGAGAAAATGAATTTTTCATTCTCAAATTAAAAAATGAGCATTGGGACTCTCTCAACCTAATTGCCAAGTTTTTTAAATGTAAATGTTAACACAGGTTTTCCATGTCAGCAAAACCCTGATTTTCAAATAAGTCATTTTTGTCCACCATTTTTGTTGATACCCCATGATGTTTGTCATTATATCTTGTATGGTGTATTTTATCTGCAATATTGTATAGATTCCACAAAATAATATTCCACACCAGCATTTTTTGCATTTGGAGACCCTTGAAAAAGACATCCCAACAGCTGCAAAAATCACCTGCTTCACCATGTAAAAAAATGTTCACATAAGCTACAACCAAGATGAAAACCATTGCAATGTTTCCATTCCTATAAAATTGGTTGAGGATAGGGATAGAACAAGAAACTTCAGGGTTAGTGTCCAAGAACACTATAACAGTGGAAGAGGTTAAACACATTTAGCAACACTTAATCAAATGTCACTTTAACAGTTGTCTGTCTATGCCCATGTATTTATGAATTTGCAGAGTTAAGGGGGATCTAACTACCATATTCAAACAAAATCTGACATCCATGGACCTGGTCCTCTCCTTGTTAGAAGATCATCATGTTGTCAGGATTTTTTCTAGCAAAAGGGGAATTTTACTCAATACAATATAATAATTAACAGATAACAATATCATAATTAATAGACAAACTCTTAAACCATTAATTGCTACAAAATAAATTAAATGATAACTGCAAGTGTTTGCGACGCACAAGTTTTAAAAACAATGAGAATTATGCACACATTTGAAACCCTCTTCAGGTTTGGTTATTCAAGAATGGTTTCCTCTAGGTTTTCCAAACTTAAAACATAAAAATGTTATGTTTTACTATTTACCCAAATTTAGCAGTTTCTGGTTCCATCTCCAAAAGCTCCCTGATTGGAGACTTGGGAACATTAGTGCTGAATTGCTCTGAAAAAAAATTATAATAATCAATAATTAGATTCTGGCTTTAAAAAATAAGACACTCTTTACAAATTGATAACATGAATGGCCTCCAAAACAAACAATGCATTAAAACACAATAAATTATTAAGTTTCTCAATTAACGATCAACAATTATCTTTCTTTAAAGCTTTCTCTTAAACTTTAATTTGGACAATTGTGCTCAAGTAGAAAAACTATGACTATATTTAATTTGAGTTTTTAAGAACTTATTTATTAGCTCCAGTGTATGTGTTTACGAGAGAGAATAAGAAAAATGGGAGAATTTTAGCATACAGGAGATGGACATAAAATCCCAAGTACCACAAAAATTCATTGTAACAGTAATGAAAATATATCCAATTCATAAGTTTTGGAAATGGTTTTTTGCAATGATATTCACACTAATTATTATCTCCAAAGGTAATACATTCATTATTAGTTTCATTCTGTTAGATATCTTCAGGCATAAAACTTCAGCATAAATGTAAGAGGTGTAAGAGGATCATTCAACCACTTTCAAAAATCACCTTGACATTCAAGCACACTTGTTTAAATTTTTTGGGGTTTTTGGGGGGGATGTTTTCATTGTGAAAATTACACTTTGCTTCGATGTTATATCCATAAACCCATGACTCATCACCTGTTATGATCCTGGAAAAGAAAGCTTCATCCTCTTAAGCTCAATCAAAAAGTTCCTGACAGACTTCAACTCCATTTGCTTCTGGTTTTCTGTCATCAGGTGAGGCACGAATTTGGCAGCAACTCAATGCATCCTTAATTTTTCAGCCAGGATTTCATAGTACGAACCAATTAAGATGCCACCCTCTTCTGCAAGTTCCCTGACAATCTAACTTTAATTTGCACGAACGTGATTGTTCACTTTCTTGATGTGGGGGTCATCTGTCAACATTGATGATCTTCCAGATTGCTCGTTGTTTTCCACTGATTGCTGCCCATTTTTGAACTGGATAAACCACTCATAGAACACGATGGATTTCATAACATCCTCATAATAAGCCTTGAAAATCAACTCAAAAGCTTTCGTAAAGGAATTGCAGAGCTTCAAGCAGGATTTCACAGAACAAAGCTGCTCCTTCAAAGAGCTCATGTCCTTGGATTCGATTTTTTGCAACACTTCACACACACCCCTTAACATAAATGGCCGTAACTTATCAACAAAACAAGATATCAACAAAGGGGTCAAAGACAGTTATTTAGGAAGTTTCTCTGGACACAACACCTCCAAGCGAATTAAAAAATAACCAACTGGAGGCACACTATAAAAAAGTTTGGGAACCTTTAGAACAGACCTTGTATATTAGGCATGAATACTTCCTTTGAGTAAGCAAGTGATTTTAGCCCAGCAAGATGAAACTATGAACATATTATACCAAGGAGTACTAGCCTAACAGCCATATAATTCTTTCAATTTTAAAATGAGGGATTGTCAACATTGTAAAGATTAAACATTAAAAAAATTAATTTGAAGAATGAGCTCTTAGGTAGAACCTTATAAAAGCTGCCACACAATTTAAAACCAAGTCAAAACGTACCAATTTCAGCTTTCATCATTCGATAGTACACATTCCATACGGCATCCAAAGACATCCCAGAATCTAAGAAAATTGCACCAGCCACAGACTCAAACACATCTCCAAGTGCTTTAGGAACTTCTACATCTTCCGCTTCTTCACACTCCTCCTCTTCTATCAGGTAATACTAAGGAAAGGCAATGTTAAAAATTTTACACAAATGTATTCTTTCAAGTTCTTGCAAAATTTTTACCAAAACCTTCACACTTGGGAAATAAGTAGTAGACTTGCCAGTTAACTCATATGCATCCACTACACATATTTTATTTTATATTTCTCAATATCAATTATACTTCTCAGTTTTAATTAAACATTTAAACAACATGAACTACCAAACATTTGAGAAAGGTAGAAGACTTCTCTTCCTCCTTTGATTTAAGTTTTTTTCCATTTACTTTCAATGATCGCCTCTGAAAATGACCAAATGGGTGACATACATATTTTTGCTAACAAAAGTAAACATACTTACTTCCTCACATATTGCATGGCCATTGCTGGCTTGCATTCTAACGAAGCGCTCTACAACAGAATGAAGCCCAGGGGAGAGATGGAGGAAAAAGCGATGAAAGCCATGACGTACAGCTAAAGATGCAAAAATAGTGTTGTTGACCAAGGCAGAGCGTAGATCTGTCAGGGCTCCAGGAGAATGTTGCCGGGGGTCTTCATATAGGTGTCTAGTTATAAGATAATCTGGAAATGGAAATTACTTTTAGAATATATTGTATGTAAACATTTTTCAGTCGCATTTATCAATAGTACCAGCTAAGAGAGAGCTTCTGGTAACTGTCATCCAGCAACTAATTGATCACTCTATTTTTTATTAAAAACACAGAATTTTTACATGGCCTAGATGCGGAAAATGCTTCTATGAAGCTTTATAACAGATTTATTTTCTGCAATTGATGCCTCACCATTAGGGACAACATGAGATGATCATACTTTCTTCTACATTTCAGGATTCATCAGCAGCTGTTCATAAGAGCTGCTCACAAGAGGAAGCAGTCTTTCCACAATAATTTTTCAGCATTGATGGTTTTTTCAGTGTTTCCTTCATTAACCTTGAGTAATATACTATAATCACTTAAATTACGAGAACTAGGGCATCCTCTCAGGCAACTAAATGTTTCCATTGGGTCCATACAAATCTGGTAAAGATCGAGATGGTGTGGTGGCTATCATACTGGCTTCCCACCCAGAGGGCCCAGGTTCAAATCCCAGTGGCACTGAATACTTTTCAGTGGTATCATGATCCTTACTTTAGGTCTTTTGTGGAGGGCACTTTCAGTAAGTATGCCGTCCGTCGGATGGGACATTAAGCTGCGGACCCCTGGGCGCCTTTCGTTAAGATTAGGCTGATGCTGGGTTTCTCTCCACCCTTCATAATTTCCTGTACATCCCTATTGATGCTAATGACCTCAGCTGCCGGTCACCTCCTCTAAATACTACTACTACTCAAGAATACTCCAAACAATCCTCTCTTTTCCCCCACCATGCCTACCACTTCCTTGTTTGCTTTCCTTCCAGTCGAATTCACCTTCCCAATCCTTCTCCACACCTATATTTCAAAAGCCTTCAATCTATGCCTATCATCCTGCTTAAATGGCCAGGTTTCTAAACCATACAAAACCACACTCCACAGCAAAGTTTTTATGAATATTTTCTTAAAATCCTTACTCAATGTCCCTATCATCAATTACTCCCTCCCTGTAAAAGCTTATTCAACCCTCTTAGCATGGTGAGCCTATGTATTGGCTCAAACATAAGCTATTGTTTAAATTGCTATAATTTAAAGAATTTTTATTGCATCTTGTGTATTGTTTCTTTTATCATAAATATGGCATCTCTGCTTTATATTATGTGTTTTTTTTTAATTTGATTTTCTATTTTTAATACTTCTCATAAGATATAAATCTTACTGTAATTTTTGTTTGTGGAATAATTTGTGAACTGTTGACATGTGGGGAAGCTCATTCTAATGGTATGCTCGTTTATTTCACAGGGGGGTATTTTTACCATGAAATCATACTGAAAAACAAATTTTTCATTCTGCACGCTTTTGAATGCTTTACGATGAATCTGTTTTAATTCAAACTGCAAAGAATTGGGGGATACGACGCTAGAGAAAGCATTACTATGCAAACATAGTGCTTTCCCTTGCCTTCCATCCTAGGTAATCATTAGGGCTCTTTGTAATGTGATGACAATGTAACCATTTCTCTTTCTGATAGGACTTGCTTCTTTTACTGCCTTGGAATGGAAAGTACTCTGTAGATAGTGTGCGAAGAACATGGTTCTCTTTTGCCTTTGAGTTTCAGTGCCGTTTTTCCCTTGTGAGCTTGTGGTTGAATCAAGGGCAATTTTAAGATAATACTTATGTTTTTATTTTTTCTTCGAACATGTATAAAGAAAATAGTCCAATGACAATGACAACAAGGCATCAATACACTACAAACATCATTGAGTCTCTTGAGATGGAATGTCTTGGAGATACGAGTGTTACGTATCTCCTCGTGTAGGTAGACCAAATGCCGAACTGGAGCAACTTACAGGTAAAAATTAAAAGAATTGCGTAGTTTGTAGCAAAATGCATCACCAGGAGAGAAACATGTCCCAAAAAGTGTTCAAAAATTGTAAAAAGTTGTGCGAAGCATTTATTTGGTAAGCCATAGATGCTAGATGAATGATCTGACAGCACCTGCAAGAACAGACTTTTTTACAAAATGTGACTTTGCAGAGGCAGAGAGGAAGTTATGCAGCTCACAAGTAATTCTTTATTTTTTAATAATTTTTCTCACATGTCTTATTGGTTAATTTTGTTTTGCAAAAATAGAGTTTAATATAATAAAAGCTACAAAAAATGTACTACTATTGTTTCTTAAGATGAATTTTTTATTGCTAAAAATAACTTCCTGTTAAGTAGACTAAAACAATTACAATTCTTTAGTAAGACAATGTAAAGTATATTCCTAAATTCAGTAACTACATAGGAAGGCCCAGAAGTACCCGGCCTGACCTAGAGATGACGGTAGTTGTTTGAAAATTATTCCATATATTCCTAAAAAGCACATGTTTCAAGTTTGAAGACGCTACAATGTTTAGTATTTGTTTCGCTGCCATCAACAGCGAATGTTTTCAGTGAATTTGTGAAAATGAAGAAAATTGGTCATCATTATGTGATACAATACTTTCATTTGAAAGGCCTCAGCCCAACCAATATAAAAGCTAAACTGGATTCTACTATGGGTGAGTCTGCTCCTTTATTTACGACAGTAAAATATTGGGTAGCAGAGTTTAAACGAGGCTGTACGAGCTGTCAAGACGAGCAATGCACTGGTCGACCAAATGAGGTGACGACTCCAGAAATTGTGAAGAAAATCCAACAAGTGATACCGGATGACTGTTGACTGAAAGTGTACGAGCAAGCAAACATAGCACGCATTTCAAAAAGTGAAGTACATCGCATATTGACTGAAAATTTGGACGTGAGAAAGCTGTGTGCAAGATGAGCGCTGTGTTTGCTCATACTCGAGCAAAACCAGTGTCATGAAGATGTTTCAATTGAGTGTTTAGCAAAGTTTCACAGCAACAAAGCAGACTTTTTGCACCGTTTCATAACCATGGGCGAAACATGGGTCCGTTAGATGTAGATGTAGTTAACATACTCCAACAAACATCCTCTTCCAATGATTGATTTTGTGTATTTATAACTGTAACTAATATAAGTTAACTATGTATTTAATTTTTTATGTTTCAATTACCCATAAAACTATCACCATTTTTTTACTTGTCCATCAATGCTCAATTTCAGATGATGGATAATCATTTAGAGAAGGAATTAACACTAATACTTTATTTGCTGCATGAATCTCAGAGGAGGTTTTTCATTCTGGAGAAGAATCTAAGGGAGATAGCCTTCACCTTCCGTAGGATTTAAGTGAATGTGAGCAAGATTCTGGGGACACTGAAATCGAAACAAAATATGATTTTCTAGGAATGATTTTCTTTCACAATATGGAAAATGTAAATCCCACATCTGAATTTTGGGGTTTCAAGGACACTCCAATGAATCTTAAATAAAACAAAAGTTCATGTGGACTGAGTCCTCACTGATTAAAAAGGGAAACAATGAAGAAAAAACATATGTGCACTTAATTTTTTCTTGGTTCCCAGTTGGTGTTCTGTGTCATCAGCCACATATGCTCTAACAAAACTAAATCTCCATTAGCGATCTCAGCTGTCACTTCATCACACTCTCACAATACCATCTAAAACTCACACAGTCATTATATCAACAATTCATAGAAACACATGCAAAATGACAAATTTCCTCATGATACCAATGACAATTTCCTAAATATTACTTATAAGTTGGTATTGGGATATCATGAGATAAATAATGGATAGGCTGTAGCCTACCAACAGTATTTTCTTTAGTACATACCTAAAACAGCATCACCAAGGAACTCCAGTCTCTGGTAGCAATCAGTTAAACGATTGGGTGAATAAGAAGCATGGGTGAGAGCTTGAAGCAGCAAGGAACGATCTTGGAAGTAATAACCAATATGTTTTTCAAATGCATTAAGACCACCTAAAAGGGTCGTCAGCTCTTTTTGCACTGTTGTCTTATGCTTAACTTCTCCACTGCCTATAATTTCCACATTATTTGTACTTTCTTCAGGTAACTTCACTTCTGATGCCACAAAGTGATTTCTTGGTTCATGCTTAATGGCACCATGGTTCATAATCTTCTTAGGTTTCAAACAGTGCTTACATCTTGCGACTTGTAGCCCTGGGTGACTCTTTGTTTCTTGCTCATTTCTTTGTGAAAATGAAGACAGAGAAAGAGGTGGAGGAGGTGCAGATAGAGTTCCATAGCACACCTGAATGTTAAAAAGACATGCTAACTTAATAAATATAAATTCACAAAATAAAAGATAATCAATAATTCTATCATTCAAACGAGGTTGAATTTAAGAAAATGTACAAGCACCTTCAAAAGTTTCAAATATCTGATATGGTCAGAACATTTTTTTCTCCACACTTGTGATATCCTTACTCTAAAATCTTAGTTAAATAAATACCCCATAATAAAAGACCAACTGATATGAGCATATTGTATTGCCTTACTATAGACAATTATAATAAATTCATAACATTTTTTCAAGTGTACATAAAAGAATGTTCATTGATGAAAACTTACCACAAGTAATTGGAGACATATAATCACTAATTACCATAGCTTCCTGCTTAATTGCAATTGTGTTCTCTCCAAAATGTTTTCTCTCTTAATAATAATATTTATGAAAATAGGAACCATTCAAGCCAGTTAGTCTTCTTACAATTACACATTAACTGTTTCCTTTCACAGAGCTTTAAATGACTTCCACTTGCTAAATGCAATGATCATTCACCCACATTTATATGTATTTCAATTGTAGTTAATTTAATTGTAAACAAAGAAATATCCAATTACTAGGTATACATTGCAATTTAACAAATTATTTCACTTTTAGAGTCTACACTGTTATTAAAAGATTTAGTTAATTATGAGCATATTAAAAATATAGAACCTTAACAAAAATATTAAATTTTGTTTTTTCAGTCCTATAATTATTTTTGAGATATTATTCATAAATCAAATTATAAAGTTGCAGGATTAACATCACAAAAATTTTCCTGATGGGTAAGATATAGAAAAACACTTGCACTTTTCACATCATTCCTGGGTATTGAGAATAAAAAGTTCATGGAAATTGCAAGTGTTTTCCTATATCTTTCCCATTATTCATAAATCATTCACAAGTGAGTTACTTAGATTAATACTTTTTGAGGAATCATTCTTACATGATTCTCCATTACAATCACAAAAAGATGAGGGAAACAGACAACAAATGTTCTGGGGGCTTCAGAATGGGTATTTCAGTTTAATTCTCTATAAATTTGTTTAACGAGTGCAGCATTTTTCTCTGCACTGAGTGGATAAAGAAAAAATGTCTGAGAGTTATGAGATCTTCCTCTTTACATGCGTACTACATTAGCAACTAATCATTACCATTAAGGATCTCAGGTTTTCCCAGTGTATGGTATTCAAGAAGTTCTCTCGGGTTTTCCACCGGGTCAGGTTGCAGAACACCGACGTTCCAAAGCCTGAAGACGATGGCAGTTAGCCTTCAAAATGTCGGTGTACTGCAACCTGACCCGGTGGGAAACCCGAGAGAACTTCTTGAAAATCATTACCATGTCTATTCCTTTCAATTATTATTTGGAAATCTACTCATTAAGGTAGGTTTTGGATGGACACAACCACCAAATAAATGTTGGTTTCTCCTGAAAAAACACAACCCAATATCCTACTCTACATCAAGCCGCTTTCCATTTCCAGGTACTTTCTTTCTCTCTTCATCCCATCTAACATGCCTATCCTGTTCCTGCCTTTTCCTCGTTTGCCTAACATTCTCCCCTCTATTACGGTTTTCAATATCCCACTACCGATCAATACGCCCTTCATCCATTTTTCTTGCCTCCATAGGATTTCTCCCAACAAACCCCTCTCTTCGCCCACCATGCCAAATACTTCCTCATTTGTTTTCTTCTCAGTCCATTTCACCTTCTCCATTCTTCTCCAAGCCAACATTTCAAAAGCCTCCGATCCACGTCTATCCTCTTGCTTCAATGACCACGCTTCCACTCCGTACATAGCTATGCTCCATATCAAAGTTTTTATGAGTGTTTTCTTAATATCCTTACTCAACGTCCCAGTCATCAACTCCCTCCTCCTGGTGAAAGCCTCTAAGCCTAGTGCAATTGTTCTCCTTACGTCCCTACTACTTTGACCGAGTTGTTCCAAAACACATCCAAGATACGTAAACTGTTCTACCTGCTCTAGTTTTTGCCCTCCAGTTTTGATGTTTAGCTTAGCCTTCGTCTTTCAAGAAAATCGTATGACCTTTGTTTTATTTATATTGATTCTCATCCTATTTCTATTGCACTGAATTTCCAATTCACTCAGTGATGCTCGTAAGCCCTTGGCTAACTGACAAACTAGAGCTTGGTCATCAGCAAACCTAACTGATTTTATGAATTCCCATCTGACTTTCATTCCAATCTCCAGTTCTTCTCATGCCTTTTTAATCTAACACAGCCCATCCAGACTCTCCATTCCCAACCCACATCCGAGCAGTCTGAGACAAGTACAGATTGCAGGTTTGCCTCCTGTCCCTCGTTCTATTTCTATTGTCTGCAATATACTTTTTAGTTATTAGTTTTTCCCAATCCACTCCATCAGAAACCTTTTTGAAATTTACTAAACAAGCAAATACGTCCTAATTGCATTCTCTATTCCTTTCACTTAGTGATCTCACTATTGCAATATATGAGTCCATACTGATCATCCCCTAAGTAATCATTTGTCCCGCTCTCTATTCTTCTGATGATGATCCTGAGAACCACTTTAGCAGGGTGATAAATCAAATTTATTTTTCTTAAGTCCTCACATGACGTAGCCTTTACCTTTTCCGGAATAATTAATTCTAATATACTATGCATATTATATTAAAATATATCCTCAGCAAGCAAAAGTTTGTTTGAAAGGGATTAGCTTAAATTATAGGGTTATATTTTCCTTTTCAGTCTTTTGGTGGAAACAACCAAATTGATTCAAAAATGAAGGTCCAAAAATAAAGGACTGATTAGGTACACCATTTTTAAATAAAGATGTAATTGTATATTATACACTTTTTTAGTATTTTAAAAATCATTTTTTCAACTCAATCATTTTACAACTATTAGCATTCACTTATGAGGTGGTTACATAAACAATGTGCTCTTTGCAAAACCATCATTATGATAAAAATGCTTTCTTTCCACTAGAAGCACATGCTCATTCCAGTTTTTTAAATTAAAATAAGTTTAAAAATAAAACACTAAAAAAATATAGATGAAAGGAAATTACCTGATACAGTTCACCTTTTGGCTCAACAGCTTCTTTTGGCAGCATACAACCAACTGGCCTTTCATCTCCCTCCTTCAAAGCTTTATCCTTCAAACCGCTCAGGAATATTTTCTGTGATGGAAGAACACGGATTCCTAGCCAGGCCATGAACAGAAGAGCACCCCTTGGGCCACAAGCAATAAGGTAAGCCCCAATTAGAGCCTCAACACAATCGGCAATGCTTTTATCTGGTATGCTCTGTTGTGTCACAAGGTTATATGGGACAAAGCAGGGAAGTTCTTCCACACGATTGCTACATGATGTTTGGGTCTGGGAAGACATTATTGGATCGGTTGTATCTGATGCTGCACTCCCAGAATTTCTTGCAGGAGAGCTTTCTAAACCATTTCTTTTGGTCCCACTATCACAAGTCACTGATTTCCCTCCGAAGTGTAAACTTGACTCGGTTCCAGCTACGGTGCCATTCTTCTGCCCATCTTTTTTGGCTGATGAGGCATTGTCAATAATTCCATCAAAGCTGACATGTTTAAAGCCAGAGTCACCACCTGTCCTAGCACCAATGGATGTCTTGACCAATGACTCCTGCTCAGCTAATGACTTCATCATCAAACGCCTCCCTTTCTCTCTCACAACACGACCAATCTGGGCAGGTGACAAGGAGGCAAGGGAAGGCACTTCCGCACCATTCCAATGTGAAGGTGGAAGACCTGCTCGAATCAGGGCCCTTTCCAAATGGAGTGGAACATGATAGCATGGTGGAAGCCAATTGTCGTGAGGTTCAAATTTTGCTGCTATCATGCTCTCGCCCAGTCTCTTTCTTTTCCCAAGCCGATAAAGGTTAACATTGCTTACCTAAGTATGAAATTGATAACATGGTTAGCTTCAAGTAAAAAGAAAGTTTAAACTGTAATGCACAAACTTAATATAGCTATTACTCACAGCTACAACATTAGATGGTACATGACTTGCACTTCACTTCAGATGGGTGTATTAGGGAAAAAGGTTTTTCCATCCAAAATGTCATCTTACCATATATAACAGTAATAATATTAATATTTGTGGTAACTATAGTAATAATAAAAATATTTTTCAGATAAATAATATTTATTAGTTTGGTGAAGTTGTATTTGCTGACCATCTGAAGGAAAATTAGCCTACTGTCGGTAAATGTGTAATAGGAATAATTAATATTAACCTTAGGATAGCTTCACCTTCACTTTTATGGCTGAGCGAAGATTTTTATAGAATATTATTTTAGAAAAAAAGTGCACCTTAAATGCCATCAAATATGGTAATCCATTCATTTCAAATTAAAAATCATTTAGTAACCCATTAGCACAACCTCACCTGCTTGGATCTAAGGTGGCTCAATTTTCCTTCATGAATGGAGTGATGAGTGCAGTAGAGGTAGGCAGTGATGGCATACTTGAGAAATGAATCACCGATTGTCTCAAGGCGTTCTAAATTTATGCCATCATTAGCATTAGACATGGTCAGAGCTTGAAGGAGAAGAGGTGGAGAAGGCCCTGGATGGCCGTCAAGGGAAGGCTGCGCATCAAAACTGAAGCTTTTAACTTCCCCCACGGAATCTGGCAATTCTCCTCCTGCATTTTCTTTAATTGGCATGTCTGAAGGCCAATTCTCCAGGAGATCATCCTCTGATGATGACAGCAATGACGAGCAGGAAGAACAAGATGAAGAACATGAGCAATTCGAGGAACTGGAAGAATTTGACGAGCTAGATCGGCAGCTCTCGCACTCTGAGGGACTCTCACTCCTAGGGAGCTCTGGATCCCAGCTTTTATCCTCCTCCAAAACATCCAAGAAGATGTCATCGGCATCATCATCATCAGAGAGAGAATCCAGAGTCACAAAGTCGCCTTCTTCTGTGTTTGTACTGGTATTGTAGCTTTCAGATTTATCTTCACTCACTGATTCAGTTTCATTCGCCAACACAGATTCCGAAACCAGAGAGATAGGATTTGGGGGGACCACTTCCAATTTCTCATCCACCTGAACAGACCTTTCCCCCTTGGTGTTGAGGGAGAAAGTTTTGCTGGATTGAAGCAGCATCCCACTCCCTTCAATCATTTTCTTGTTACTGACCACTGCCTTTTCGAAATTCTCCACATACCGCTCCACCATCTCCCTCTCTTCCATGTTATCACTTTCATCCCATAACCAATCCACCTCCTCCTCTTCCTCTTCTTCCTCCCCTTCACCCCCATCATCATCTTCTTCAGTGCAAACTTCACCAGCTTCCGTAATCGCCTTCAAGTTTTGACCCTCCACCAGGTCGTCATCATCCAGAATTTCCACTGCCTCGGCCAAATAATCACTCCTAAACTGGATACGAAGCTTTCCCCTTGGGTGATGGCCGCGGTCTTCCACTTCCTCTTCTGGTATGAGGACTGCCTCCTCCACCCCATCCTCATCCTCCGGTGCTTCATCCTCGTCCTCGTCATCACTAGAATCTGTTGTTTCTAGCCCCTCAAGGTCATGTTCCAACCCCCGAAAGACCTCAACAGGCCCACTGTTGCCTTTCCAGATGCTTGGTGACCCATACCTAATCCGCTCCCCTTCTCCACTTGCCCCCCACCCCTCACGCCCACCCTCTCCAACCATGGTGACATTGTGAGGGAGAGGCGGTATGCCCTCGGGGTTGGCCTGCATTGCCATTTCATTGGACCAAGTCCCAATCTCCATCCAATCCTCTCCATCATTCTTCTCACTATCCTCGTCATCATCAGCCTCATCATCATCACTCCTACCGTCAACATCTGCCCTCTTCCTCTGTTTCTTCTTCTTCTCTGACCAACCCTTCTTCTTCAACACCTTCTTCTCATCACCTTCGCCCAAGATCTCCTCATCTTCATCACTGCTCTTGTCAGCTGCCACACTTCCACCCTTCCCCGACTTGGCAGACTTGCTTCCATCTGTAGCGTTTTCATTTTCCTTGGATTTTTTCAACACATCGGCAAGACTCCAACCAAAATCCAACGGAGGCCACTCAAAATCTAAAAGAGAAAAGGGATCAGCCTTCTCACATGGGTAATATTTTTTTTACAGTTTTACATATAGGGCAGCACTTACCCTTGCAAAAAGGAATAATGGGCTAAAATGATTCCCTGACATGTTGATTCCCAACTTTTTGCAACAAAAAGATTTTATCCATATGTAAACTGAAAATTTTAGGAATCATAGCTTTTACCAATAAAGTGAAATGCAGTCGTTGCAGTTTTGAGTAAAGACGAGGTACTCCAGTAAATAACTTCTGTTTGGTAATAAAAGCAAAACAAAACCAATTGCTGTACTTGGGCAACCGTCATATGATGGTGCGGGTAGAGTGAGTGCTCATCCCGTGATGGAGGCGACTGAGGCTGAAGACCTTTGCACCACTGACTAATATCAGAGTCACCTACCCTGTCATTATGCATCATATGATTTATGAGTGGTTGCCCATGACAGTGGCAACTGAGGTTGTTGACTGATCTGGACCCTTGACCCAGGCCTCAGTCACCTACTCCTTTATCGTGCATCTTGATGATGATTACGGATGATTGAAGCTACCAGGTGGGGGGAAAGGCAGTCAGGGACTCACAACCAGGTGACACAGTTGGGCTGGGCCCCTCTGGTGTAAGCACAATTTTTGTGGTTTAAGTTTGTATAAAGTTTAAGTCTGGGGTAAAAATCAGAGCATCGTTGGACTGGCCTTCTACTTATTTTCTGCTTTTTTCCCAATGCCCATCTAAATCAAGCCCCCAGTTACCCCTGAAGCAGCCGCTTGACTCGCTGGGTAATCTCAAATTGTCGTCTATATCCCACGCAAAGATGCAGGGATACAACACAATACAGATACAGAAAAGCTATTTCCTGCAGAAAAAACTACAAATCTTAAACTATCTTTCTACATTGCTCCCACCATTTTGCAGGCACTTACTTTATGTAGTACAAGTTTTTGTATGCCTTCTTCATTAAACGCCGAGTTACCGAGGAAATCATTCAAAAAGTCCATGCCATGATTCTTGCTGATTGACGAACGAAAGTGCGCAAAGTAGCAGAGGCCATGGATGTGTTGACCGGAATGGCAATTAATATTTTACATGATTTGTTGGCGATGAAAAAATTGTTGGCCCGATGGGTGCCACGATTGCTCACGGTGGACAACAAGCTGATCCAGAGTTGTCGCCGCCAAACTGCATAAACTACGTTATGAATTGCTGCTGCACCCCCCATATTCACCCGATCTGGCTCCCTGCGACTTTTTCTTATTCCCTAGCATGAAGAAATGGCTCGCGGGAAAAAAATTTAGCTCAAACGAGGAAGTTATCACCGAGACAGAGGCGTAATTTGGAGAGTTCGACAAATCCTATTTTTTGGAGGGTTCAAAAAAAATGGCCAGAACGTTGGGAGAAGTGTATCTTTCTAAAATGGGACTATGTTGAAAAATAAAAAAAATGTTGAAAAAATGGTTTCTTCATTTATAGCACGGGTACTTATTGAACCGCCCTCGTACTCATTTCATTTTTTCCATAAACCTCACAAATCTGTTGATGAATGTTGACTGATTAGTTCTTTTGCATTCAGAAAACAAATTACAGATTTTATCTAACAAGCGATTATCTAACAAGATTTTCAATTAATTTTGCCATTCTGACCAGGCACCACAAAGCGTAAACAACAAACAGTGACCTCAAAATGGTTTCATCTCATTCTCCTTGACTCAGAGCAACTACTTCGCATGAACTAAACTGCATTTGCACTCTTGACGTGGCGAGAAATACAAACACAACTCACTTTCTGGCTGTACTTTCTGCATTCACATCACAAAATAACATAATTAATAGGATATTTCAAAAGTCTGAAGCAATGGAAATGATAATCTCTCATACCCCCATAAAGTTTAGATTTAGAATATACTGGAAGTGTCACAGTGATAGTTACGAGGGTCATCCGGAAAGTAGTACCCGTTCGTGCCGCATGAAGTGCTGATGACGCGAGTAGCCGCTGGACGAGGTCAGATAGCTTCAGTGGCTTGTCTGCCTTCTCTGAGCCAAGTTGCGTGACGCTAGCATTGCCTGTGTTGTTTCTGTGATTGTTTACAATGTTTAAAAAAATTGAGAACGCCGCCAGTTGTGAAGTGAGGGCAGTGATTAAATTCCTCAATGCAAGAAACGTTCGCCCATGTGATATTCATCGCCAATTAAAGGAGGTGTATGGAGACAATGTAATGGACGAGTCGTCTGTTCGGCGGTGGTGTCGCAACTTCAACATGGGGAGGGGGAACACACACGACGATGAGCGTTCGGGGAGACCGTCTGTCATTACAGACCAACTGGTGAGCTCAGTTGACGAATTCGTGAGGAACGATCGGCGCGTCACAATTGATGACATCTGTGAGCATTTTCCCAATGTTTCTCGAACAATTGTTCATGAAATTGTTAAACACCATCTGCATTATGCAAAAATTTGTGCAAGATGGGTCCCTCGCGTATCTCAATGAGCTGGCGGCGAAGGACTATGCAGCAGGAATACAGAAACTTGTCACACGTTATGACAAATGCCTTAATTTGCTTGGAGATTATGTTGAGAAGTAGTTTAAAGTATCCTCTTTCAAATAAAATTTTTTATGTTTGTTAATATTTACTTTTGTCTTTTTATTTCACGAACGGGTACTACTTTCCGGATGACCCTCGTACATAATTTGATCTAGCCCTTAAACTATCTCCAAGTCCAGGAGAATATAAGAAAGTAAGAAAGACACTTGCAGATCATCACTAGAAATACTTAATTCTTTAAAATATGATCCCACCCCACCAAAATTCAGAAGGACAAAGATTTAACTCATCAGGTGATTGACAGAACCAAACCTGTCTCAGCAAATTTTCAGCCATATGGTGGGTAAGGTCAGAGAACTGTTTTTAAGGTGGGTCTGACGTAAATATACGAACCCATGCAAAAAAAGGAAAAATACCAGGGTCAACTTTTAACAGGGAACACAAGTAATAGCACTAAATATTTTAATTTTTATCACCAAGAATTCAACACTGTGTCATTTTCATCATGAAGGTTACCCCTACTCGTTTTTTTCTATCAATACATACTACATACAGGTAAAAACCTTCATTTGCACTTTTCTTGAGACCCCAGGATAAAAGAGTAAAATGAGGGAAAATGAAAATTGAGGGAAGGGAGAATTTTCACAACAGAAGATGTTCTTTCTTTTCACCTCATCTTTCCCTTTTCAAGTAGGATAATATTTACCTTCCAAAGTACTTGAGGAAAACTTAACAAATGAGAATTTGAGCTACCTTGCCATTTGGCTAGTGCAAACAGTTGCCCAACGTCAATATTTTTTGAAGATGATACAATGAATTAATTGCATAAGTAACTCCTAGTCACACAATGCACTCATCGCAAAACATAAATATTTTCCTCGCAGACTGAGATTACGAGTTTGAGTAGTTGTCAATTCCAATTCCATCACTAGTGGTGTTCCGTACTGCCTCATCATATTCAAATTCTTCGCCAACACCATACCCATTACATTTCTCTCCCCCTTCTTTTTTAGGTGTATATGTATGAAATGAAGTCAAAATAATTTCTTTATGACGAATGATGCACATGAGCAACTGTTTTAGAATGTGAAATTTATATTAATCCAGCACAAAGTGATGCAAACAGCAGTAAAACAGAAAATGAAATCACATAAATAAAGGGTTCCATATATGTTTCCATTATAGGAAATTATATCGGACATTATAAAAATATTGTAAATTGCAGGAAAATGTTAATTCCAACAACATAAATTTGGGATTTGACTGTAAATCAAAATATCAGCTCTATTAGAATATACAATAAAAATCACCTTACCCTTTGGAACTTTCTCCAGACCCAGGTTGATTTCTCGAGCCACCCTGGCACGTAATTGGTCGGCCAGCAGCAATGCATTCAGGCGATAGAGGATGCATGGCAGGCACACTGCCTTACGCCAAAGGGAGGCAGGAAAGGGATGTCGTGAGCACAGTTCTGGGACTAATATTTGCTTCTGTTCCAAAGATTCTCTCTTTGCCCTCTTTGTTTCTTCGCTGCTAGTTGGTAGAGCAACTCCCTTTCGGTTGACATACCTTTGAGTACAGACAATGAGACTAGTTGAAGCCAATAAATATTATAAGGTTATCCTGAGAACTACAGCTCCCAATTTGCAGGTACTTCCAGGTTTTTTTCCATACCTAACATAATGCCCAAACACTAAAGCTTTAACTTAATCTTTAAATGGGGTATCATTTAGCACCCACCCTGTACAACCAAGTAATATGTACACCCATGAAAGGGGATGTATTAGGAGCTATGGGAAAGAACCCAAGGAAAACATTCAAAAAAGTTACAATATTCTTTCAAAAAGCATTGTTGGCCTGCACCTCCTTTTTTCTTATGTCTTCCAATTGGGAATGTAAAACATACCTTTTCATTTAAACTTAAAAGTTAATAATGCCTTCAAATCACCCCAAAATCTCAATTATAGTCCCCAAAGAGGCTCATTTACCATAGATACAAAGTATGCATACAAATATAAAACAATACATGGATTTAATTTCACCTTGGAGTTAGAAAATTGAGTCTTGCTGAGGTGTGGTCAACATCCAACAGGGGCTGTTCTCGATTACATATTTGAATGGAATATTTCTTGAAATAGTATTCTTCAAACGTTTTGTACTCTGATCCAGGAAAGGAGGATTTTGGTGAGAGTTGCGCGCATATTTCAGCGACATAAAAATACTGTGGATAAAAAAGTTTAACACTTTAGCATTTTCATAACATTTTAATTGTTACATGCTATTAATATTATGACTATATTTTCTTTTTATACATATATTTAGTCAATACTGTATTTTTCCATTGATAACGCATGCGCTATCTATACCAAAATGCTCAGATGATCGAAAAAATAACGATGAGCGTTACATAAAGAAAATTTAAAAAATCAAAACATAGACTTATTTTTACGCACACACACATTCGATACAAACTTATTTTTACATACAGTATATATAATTTTTATGCGCATATATATATATATATATATATATATATATATATATATATATATATATGCATATATATATATATATATATATATATATATATATATATATATATTATATATATATATATATGTGTGTGAATACAGATCCGCGGCATCTATACACGTTCAAGATAACTATGAAGCCCTGGGCATGCGGTATCTATACAAATTCATGATAACTACAAAGTTCAGGGTGTGCGTTATCGATGGGAAATCACGGTACTTGAAATCTGAACTGACCAAGAAAACAATATGAAATGACTGCAGTTTGAAATAATAAGAGTGGAATAGATCTTCAACAGAATTATATAAAGGGATAAGATGATGTTCCTATATTAAAAATTTTTTAAAGGGAAGCTCTTACCTGTGGCTGGTCTTGATTCCTATACCAAGGCATTACCACGGCATCATGATAGAGAGATGCTTCAAAGGCAAATGATTTCCTTTCTTCTTCATTAACAGGTACAGGCCTTGACTCTCCCTTACAGCCATAAATGAGATCAACAAATTCCCAATCCACTTCAATATTTTCCTTCCCGTATTCCTTAGTTTCATCACCATTTCCATCCACTATAAAAATTAGGGAGATTTAAGATTTGACAGAAAAATAGCTCCCCTGATTCCTTGACAGAAATGTTGAAAAAAATTACACTGAAGATCAAAATCCTTAAAAAATTTGCCATTGCTTGACTAGAATGACATTTCATTTTAATATCTATAAAGACCAATTCCTCCAGTTCTAGGATGATCTATTTTGGATTTAAAAGGCAAATTATTAACAGTGAATGCCATAAGGGCATTACTTAACGAGTAAAACTATTTCAAAGCAATTTGACTACAAAGCAAATTGACTACATGTTATCTTGAAAAGATAAATCACACCATATTCAGTGGTTAAATTGCATTGGATGGAACTGCTGTACACACAATAAGCACACATCCTAGCATAATAAATATATTCATTATTTAACAAAGATTCATATGGAAAAACTCCAACATAAATACCTCCGTCCATTCCTTTGACGCTCATTGTTGGGACAATTAGGTATGAGTTTTCTGAGGCTACAGGATCAAATGCCATCAGATATCTCTGAAGTCTCAAAACACCAGCAAATGTATAGTTGAGGAATGCCAAAGCTTTTGAGAGTTGTTCTTCAGTAAGCAAAATCTGTTGTGGCTCTGGCAGAATATTTCCATTTATGTTGTTAGATAATACCTATGGATGATGATGTACAAAAATAAAACCAACTTGTTCAAAAGTATGGTCTTACAAGCTACATAGATGTTCAGAAGGAAACAGAGAACATGAAATAATAAACACTGACAACTTGAATGATAATGAATGTTTCACATATTTCATCAACAGCATACAATATGCTAAGAGATAAAATAAAACATTGTTATTTCATATCCATATTAACAAGTTTTGTACTTTTCTGCAGACTTTGAAAAATCTAATCTTTTAATATGGATATCAAATACTTCCATGAAGTGAAGCCTGAAACCGTATGGTATGTTGTTATTTCAATTTTGCTTAAATCAAAGAATTAGATACAGTATGCTTTTTAGTAAGGATAAATTGAAAATCTATTATGAAACATGATCTGGTCACACTACTCGCAAACTTCATTCACCTTGGAAGTTTCATGAAGCTCTTCCACCCCATTCAGTGTATGCATACTGCAGTTATGTATGTACATACACTATGAAGGCATCTTGTTTCTACTATTCATTTCAAAGCACTCCCCTGACTCTAAATTATATTGCTTCTGAGTTCCCAGGTCATTAGTCATATGACATAATACTAAATCTAATACAAACAAATTCAGCATCTTAACCTTCAAATGCTAGACCTAGCACAAATTTATGTTAGTCTTAGCGCATATGTAATTCTGTCCGTTGACCAACTTAATTCAGGACTCTTCCCTTAGGGCAAAGTAGCTCTCATGACAAACACTTTGTCAATGGATTAAATGGATCCAAGAGAAGTCAAGGTCAACATGTTGCCTAAGCCTGGCTCTCTGAGGGAGGGTGATGGTGGGGACAAAATTGGTAGCCTCTTGAAGTAGTGAAGGCAGGAAGTGGAGATTAAATCAACTACTGAAGAGGGGGAAGCAAGGAAAACTGTTTATGAGGTATCGTGCCCTATTTCCACTAAAAGCCCTTATGAAGCACCATCTGAAATTCTCCTATTGTATTCGGCCAGGGGTTTCTTTCACTATGGTTTTCATGGTGCACTCTCCTGAAAGTACTGAAAAAGGGGGGAGAGAGAAGCATTAAAATGACTTTTGTCTCAAGGTCAATTCTTATCCTTCTCTTGCATGTGATGACATGAATGATAAAATGGATGTCCCCTTTAATACAGGAGAAACATGGGTTGTTCATATCCCAGAAAACACTGCTTATCACAAATGGATGACTCCATACTCGTAGAATTCATGTTTTGGCTTTTAGATTAATGGTAGTCATCTATACTAATACAGCTTTAAAGTGCTAAGAAGAAAGATTCTTCCAACCATCATCACAAGTAATCTACAAGTTAGCAGTAAGCTCTGAAAACTCTTCATCTTCACCATCTGCACATTACTAGCCCTCTTACTGTCCACTTCATGCTCATTACCTCAAACCATCTCTTTCCCTACAACACCCTTCCCTTTGTCTAGTTATTGATTCCAATAGAAGATGGATGCTAAGCAAGGAAATATCTCTCAGTCAAACATGAGTAAATGATAAGCATGGATTATGAATTCATCAGCTAAAATAGTTGCATGTAGACAGGCTATGGAAATAAAGTCTTGCACAGATGTCATGAATTACCTTTCAATGCTCTGTTTTATCTCTGACGATTCCCTTAAAAAAAGCAATTTAAATTCATAAAATTACAACTGAAAAAATACCAATGCTTACCTCCAAAGAGTTTTCTGAAAATTTCTGCTGAGGCATGCTACCTGAGATGTACTTCATCACACTGCTTTCTGGTGTATCACAAGGATCTAGGCAAACTCTGACTTCACCAGATCTGGTGAATATTGGAAATGGGCATATCTGTTCCAAAAATAGAAAAGTGTACACAGCACCTCAGTTAATTTAATTTAAAATTCATGATTAACAAGGAAAATTATTTGAAGCACACATTTATAGACCAAAGTATGGTAAAAGTCATTTGGTTCTCTAGAATATTTTCAACAAACAGAAACTAATACTGACGTAGAATTATATCTGCAATAACTCTGTGTGCAACATACTTGGTGGCTTATTCATTTTGCAATCACAAAAATTTTGAATCCATTCAAAGAAAATTATTATTAACAAATGTTATTATTTTAACACAAAACATTCAATGTTTCAAGAAATCATAGGCACGTGAATTACAATTCAATCCAAAATATTAAAGCCATTTTTTAAATACAACAGTTATTTCCTTTAGATGAATTCAAAGTACTACAGGTGATGCTGTGACAGTCACTTCAACAGTCATCCATTAGCAGCACCCTTTACCCTTTGACTTCCACAAATCAAGGGCATTGAGGTTCGAGTGCTGGTCAAGGCAAATGATATTTACCCTGTCAATTTTTTGCAGTTTGGTGTACCCAGTGAATGACTTCATGAAAGCAACTATCTCCCATAGCTCTTTAAATGCATCAGTCGGAATGTTGGTTTCATATGTAAGAGTTGAGCTCAACTCATACCAAGCTCAAAGGTGAGAGGAATTCATTCATTAAGGCAGGAGATTAGTTTCTTTCCCTTTCCCTCTTTTGTCCAGGTTTTCCCACAAGATCTGGTACCTAAAAAACCACAGAGTTTTGATGAATCTGGATACACCAAAAGGCTACAGGAATCTAACCCGGACTCTCTGGTCAGTAACCACAAGCTTTACCCTCTTGGCCATCACACACCTAACTTGAAGAACTTCCCATTTCATATTGCACGTTACGATTTTGGGGTACCTCTAACTAAAAAGCAACTTGGGAGGAGCACAATGTGTTAAAAGAAATTCTTCAAAACTCACCTTGGGTATCTCTTTGAGGGTCAGGATACCAAACCCACGGGGTGAATCTTCTGGAGGATGGATTCTTCGGCCCCTGGTGTTCTGTTCATCAGGCAGAGGGCAAACCAGTTTCATCCCGAGGTTGTACAAGTAGGCTGGGTACAGTGGGAGAGGCCGACAATCTGTGAGAGCATCTGCAGTGCGTTTGTAATAATACTGTCTCCTTTTAGTTGTTCCAGGTCTAGGTCTATCCAGGACAGAGTTCCCCAACCCTTCTTCCCCAGCTCCTCCTTCTTCTTCTCCCTCCTCTTCAAGTTCCTCTTCATCTTGCCTCTTCTTTGTCTTAGGCTTGCGTTCCTTCATTCCCTTGATTTCAGCTTTTGCCCCAAAGGAAGAAACATTAACAGGGGATTTATCCTTGGAAATGCCAGGTGTGTCCTTCTTTGGCTCTAAAATTGTTTGACCTTTAACTTCTATGATTGGAGATTTTTTACATTCCTTGGAAGCCATTTCCAATTTGCAGCACCCACACTGAATTATACCATTCTCACCTTTCTTACAGCAGGAAAGTTTAGCCAGAGATCTTGCATTTGCTCCCCCTAATTTTTCCAGACACTCCTGAAGTTCATTTACATTTTTACCAAAAAGCTCATGTTTTGCTTCTTCTGCTATGTCAAAATTACTTAAAGATTTTATGCATTTATTGATATCTTGCTCAGATATTAACTCATTATCAACTTCCCCATTGATTTTGATGCCAGTATGCTTAATGATGTTGCCAGGACACTCCTTTCCTTTCTTGGTATCTTCCACGTGAGATAATATTGTTTTCTCCTCTTTTAATACCTCTTCTGTCTTGGTTGCATTATTTTCCTCACCAATTTTTTCAACGGTCTCCACTCCAAGACTGTCAATCTCTCCTTTCTCATCCAATGCTGTCAAGTCATTGTACAGGCTTCCTTTTTCTCCTCCATCTTTACCCTTTGATTCAACCCCATTCACACTCTCAATAGATACTTCCACTTCATTGCTGTCCCCAGATGCACCTTCCTCAGACTTGGGCACTCCTTTTCCTTCCATATTATTGTCCTCCAAATCAGTTTTATCAGGAGTTATTTGAGGATTGTCTTTATCAGATTTTATGCTCTCCTCTAAGTCCTCTTCAGAGTCTTCCTCCTCTTCCTCATCTTCTTCCTCCTCCTCCTCAGATTCTACCTCTGCCCGAAAACTTTCCTTGCCCACAGGCATTAAATCATCATCCAATTCTTTTGCTTGGTGGAGGATTTTGCAGGCCTCCAAAGCTGCAGATCTCCGCGCTAAGGCTCTGCTTAACATTGGATGACCCTGAAACAATTGAGAACAAAAAGCTTTAACAAATGAACTATCTACTAGAATTATCTCCAATGAACCTTTTTCCCATTAACCATTTAAATACACATAACCCTTCTTCTCCATTACTACCTGGTGCATGAAATGCAAAAGTATGACATACCTTGTAAGTTCAAACCATATTTCATTCACAATTCTTTTTAACTAGAATGTAAATATAACTTACAAAAATAACATTAATTTTATATAATTATCATTCATCCCTGGCATTTTTCAAAGACCCAGTAGGTAAATCTTGGAAATTTAAATAATTTCTTCTGCCAAGAACCCTGAATTCATGTTGGAAGAATAGAAAATTTTAAGTTTTCACAAAAATGGTTTTGACACATCTGAAATTCTCAAGGCGAGGAATTGTGCCAGCAGGGTTTGGGAACAGTAGGACTATATTAAATGGAGAAGGGAAAGGAACATCTGAACTCCTGGTACAAACATGGGTTGTTCAACAAGCCCATAGGAAAAAATATTTTGGGCATATGCTATTTCTTAATAGAATCTCCTTTTAGCAGGATTTTATTTCGGACTGTTTCTACAACTTTTAAAAAGCCATCCTAGGATCCCCGAAAATCCTCAAAATAGGCATGTGTTCCAAATGACCTCCTCGTTCATTGAGAATCGTTTTCCGCAGAACTTTTCTCATGATTGGAAATAAAAAAAAAGGTCACTGATGGCCAAGTCTGGTGAAAATGATGGATGTTGCAATAATTTGAAATATTTCAAAAATTTTGAAATTTTTTCGAAATAATTCGAAAACGATACGAAACTAGACTCCATATTAAAGTTTAAATAGTACTTTCTTTGCATCTTTGCTTAAGGTCCCTGTCATCGACTGCCATCTCTTTGTAAACATTTTTTTACCCAATGCAATTCTTGTTTCAATATTCCCACCACTCTGTCCATCCTCATCCAAAAAATTTCCCAAATAGGGAATATAAAACATACTTTCTTTGCAAAACCTAATTTGTGGAAAGAACTTCACTTTAGTCACATTCATTTATGTTTTTGCACATATCGTGTATGCTAGAGACTAGATATTTACACTGTACAGATGAAGACATTCTGCATTTCATTATTTCTACCATTGATCAACTTAAATTATGAAATATATGTATGTCATGTATCAAGGACAGATACAGGCTGAGGCATCTTTGTCTTTTTGTCCCTTATTTTTGCCTGCCTTTGGAACTCAAGTAATAATGCAAACTTTTTAGTGATAATAGGGACTGCTGGCAAAGGAAATGATAATTTGCATCATGCAGCTACAGCAAGTAATGGGAATAGGAGACAGTCCAATTCCACACTCATAACCCTCTCCTCTTTGCCACCTCAAGGGATAAGTATCGCTCTAAGAAAAACTGTTGACATTAGCAATCTTAGAATAAGACAAGGTGATAGGGGGTCAACTTAGGGAACAAGTTTCAAGGTGAATGCATGACTACATATGATATCGTAAATACCACTCGCCATACTCCTTGGCATAATTAATATGCCTTCCAAATCCTCTCTTCTATGCCCCAAAAACTCTCTAACCTCTGTAAACATCTAAGCAAAGTGTATTTAAATATATGGTGTTTAATAGTTCCAAATTTACACAAAAATTCTATCAATACTATTAAAAAACACTATGTATGTTAGCTTTCATAGTATGTACTCACCCTCCTTTTAAAAATATGTAAGGAAATATGTACATATTATAAATGAAATTAATAATATCCTCACTCCCTTGACCTTAACTGCTTGTTTCTTGATTTTTCTCGCTCACTCATATTAATTTCTCACATCACTTCACAGGAATACTCAACTTTCTTTGTCATTTGTCTCTAAATCCCTCCCTCCTCCTTTCATCTTTTGCAAAATCCCTCACAAGACTTGATTCACATTTATATTTTGTCCACAATCTTAATTTTTATTAGACTCTGAGATGTTCCCTAAATTGATAAAATGAATGCATGAAAAAACCCAAGTCATTCATCATGTTAAATTTTTTATGCAGGCCAAAGTTCATTCATGATAGTACAAGAAAGGCATTTTCAACAAGGCTTTTATACAAAGAGTTGCCACTTGCATGATGAGAGAGCATAATTGATGCCATTTACCCTTTTCTTTGAGTACCAACATCTATCCACCATACAAAATGTCCATTCCTCTTATATATTTCCAACAGAAGACATATTTTCCTAAGATTCAAGGGAAGTCAAATGGGTGGTGATGTTAAGCATCACAAGTTTATTTTTACCCTTCAATATAAGTAACAAACGTTTCAAACACCCTTGAACTAATGCCACTCAAACTTTTTGAAATCCAACTTCAATTACTTTATTATTGGTCCATCATTGAGAACATATTGCAGGCATAATTTTATTTTTTCTGGCTAGTAATTATTGAGTTGCCGTATTTCTTGACATATCCTATACAAGTACATGTGTGATATTCGGTACCAAACCATGTATTTGTCAATTGGGGTCAAATAAATATCATATTATTTTGCTTTTGCTTGTATGCTAATGTGATAACTAGCATATCAGGGCATTTATTTTTCTTTATCAATGATTAAAATGTTATGCTTGTATGTAATTGTTAATTTCTTACATCATTCCTAACTTTCGTGTCGATTTTTGTATTTATGATGCAGGTATTATCAATTATATACTCCCTCATAGATAAAAAGCAAACAATTAATCTTAACAAAGATAAAATAAAAAAAGATTCAGCATTAATAATTCAAGCAGCGAATGCACCATAAATAATACATGCAACTCATGTTATTTAGGATATATTCCTACAAATAGTATTTCCAACTAAACCAATGAATAACAATCTTAAATTGCCAACATCAATACTTGACCAAAACATTATTTGAAATGATTCATATTTTCAGTGATCAGCTTTTGTCATGTTATTACACGACGTAATTAACATGAAAAAATATGCAGATGTAAGGAATGAATAAAAAAATTCACAATTACTCAAGTAGTCACATTGAGTCATATAGAAATCATGAATAAACACCAAAAACCATTACAATTTAATTATTATCCTTCAACTGACTTATCACAATAGCAAACCAAAGCATCTATTCTTATCAATCAAACAGGAATAAAGTAAGTGAAGTTAGATTTCAAGAAGTTTGAGTAAGTGACACTGCTCTATTTGTTCAAGGACTTTTGAAAAGTTGAACAAACTTAAATTCACCAAGTGTTAACAACAAAACATCATGACGCTAAAAGCATCATGATACTTTTATATGGTTAGAAGTGGGTATGAATGAAAGCCATCGGGACATGCACAAGTTAAAGCCCCTACAGTTCCAGGGGTAAAAACAAAAAGGAATCACACAATCTCCCGAAAACGACGCCACCAAGGAATCACAATTTAAAAGACAATAAAAAACCAACAGCTCTTGTCATTAAGCTGAAGATAATGCTCACCATTATATCTTGCTTTACTGGAGAATTTATGGGAAGTCTAAGGACACACACATACATTTGATTTCCTCCATTTCCTTTTATCTCCTTCAAGGACCACAAAGGTGTTAGTCTTGTAAATGTATCACTAGGCAGTTTGGCACAATACCTAAACGCAAAAAAAGAAGTATAGCAAGATTTGATTCTATTAAACCACATGAATGACTCTGATATTGAAATGGAAGCAGGATCAGAAAAGGTAATAACCATATATCAACCACTAAAGCATACAACCCTCACAATAAGATATGATTAAATAGGCGAACTCATGGCAATACCTTTCACATTAGCACAACTATTAATTTTGAAAATGTGACAGCCCAACACATTTGCATGCAATTATTCTTAATTGAGAAATTGTGGTAATTTGTGACTGCAAACAATGTATAATTATGATAATAAATTTCAAGAAACTCCTGGAGATGCCGCAGCAGTAACTTCAATGGAGTCATCCGCTAATAAGCATTTCAATGCAACAATTTTGGAGTGTAAATATCATTCACCTTGTCCGGCAAATGATTTTTACACCCTGAAATTGTTGCATCATGATAATAAATTGAAATTGGTTGCAATACTTTTTAAACAATTTTGGAAGCATATCAAAGTTACTTTCTTCGGTGAATATTATGAGAGCACATATTATCTCTAAAGTGGAGCTCTGAAAGCTGTAAATTAAGCATTCTCTCAAACTAATATGAAACAATTGCTTTCCTATTCTCTTAAATACTAAGCCCAGGCATCATCAAGTGGCTTCAATGGTGCCAAGATTACATGGAGATGTTAAGGGGAAAAACAACAAAGACACATCTGTAAGCAGGAGTTTTTTTTCTTTTAGATTTTATGCATCCCAGAAGTATGAATTTTACAGATGCTTACAAACTGAAACACTGAATACGAGAAGCGTTTGACCAAATTTTGTAAACCATCACACACTATTCACTTCACCAACTTCAAGACCTCAAAGACTTCTTATTGCTGTTATCAATTTGGAATTAAATTAAGCGAAAAGAGACGAACAAACCCCAAAAACATACACAACCATCACAAAGAATATTCAATGAAAATTTTAGAAAAAGAACAATTTTTTACTTCAAAATTCTTTGGATCCTTTTACATGAGTGTGGTAGGCAGAGTGCAAAAAGAGTACAAGGATATGGTTATGAGATAAACACCAGAAATCATAATATGACTGTCTTTACCGGTTGACTAGAGCAATGGCAGTAGCAAGGGTCACACATGCTTTCTCCTCCTTAGGAATTTCCTTATAGATGGAATTATTATACTGCTGTAAGCTTCGAGGGTAACTGAGATGTTTTAATATTTTATTATTATTGGCACTTGAGCTCCCTGAGACTTCTCCTGGGCAGTAAATTTCACCCTGAAGAGCCATTCCATCAGCCTCAACCTCTTCCTCTTCAGGAGGTTCACGGTTTTTGCATCGACGGAGTAACATCTGAAAATAATTAAAAAAATAACTTGGAAAATAAATACAAACCCTTAAAAGATGGGAAGGCAGTAGGAAGGAATATTTTGATAATAACACTCATTATCATTCCTTTACAAATTATTAAAAGTAAATATTAATTACAGTAGGGTAAAAGAGCACTTATTTTGGTCATAAGTTAGTAACTGGTAGGGCAGTAATACATATAGTCTACATATTCTCTAGTCCATCTAGAATTGTTACAAATAGCACTAAAAGATTTTCTCGGTAAAAATAGTCAACATTATTAATTGAATAAAAATCAAAATGACTCATCTTATCTAGTTACAACAACCATCAGGAAACTTTCCTTACTGATTGACAAGGGAAATTCCAAAAGCCAGAATTACACAGGTTTTCTACTCATGACATTCTCCAATAATAAAGCATTTAATCTTTTAACTGTAACTCATGCCACAGCAATAAATTTTAAAATTACAAGTGAAAACAATAACCACAAATAAACTTTCTATACAAGGATTGACTAAAAGGGAACCAATCTTGGATTTTGCAGCACACAGTAGTGATGGTGGTAGGGTGGTGCCATTGTGCACAGTACAAGGAGACAGCTTAATGTGCATGCTTGAATTTTTTCTCTCTCTTCAAGTGAGCCTGCTTGATGGCCACCGAGAGAGGCTCTGTCATATATGTTCATAACTTTTTGATTTCTCCCAAGATGACTGAGCAAGCTGATTTTGTTGGGTCATACCCAAACGCCCATGACCCATATCCAGCACAAGACCTTCTGGACACTGTCGACACTGATCCTAAGTTTCTGAATGCTGTGACAACTGGACGATCCAACAATAGCAACTATGAATTGAAAAGTGATGAACACATATAACAGCACCTCACTTGATGGCCATCAAGCACTGACTGGCTCACTTGATGGCAGGGAAAAAATTCAAGTATGCACATTAAGCTGTCTCTTCCAAAGTGCAGTGGTGTGCCCTGGCATCAATACTGAGTGCCGGAAAATTCAAGGTCGGATACTTATTTGACAAGCCTTGTAATTTGAAGTATACTAAGAATTATCATATTCTATTGTTTCAGGCTTCACTTCGTGGAAGTATTTAATATCCATTACTAAAAAGAAAGAAAGACTCGTACTGTGGAAAAGTACGAGTCTTTCTTTCTTTTTAGTTATGGATAAGAATTATCACTTTACTATTGACTTTGATATATGTAGCTACTTAGGACAAAGGCAATCCTGAGAAATTAAATTCAACAGGGAACAGCAAGGTTTCATATAAACTGTTTGGCTGCATTAAGAAATTTTGATCCACTTAAGTAATGATAAAAATATTAGGTAGGATGATAACACTGTATTATTGGTCAAAATTTTTAACCTAGATGCCTATGAACAAGAAAACATTATTTCTGCTGAGTGGAGGGAAGAGAAGTTTATTTATTTATTTTCTATTCGTCCGAAAACAGCACTTCAACCTTTACATCGGACTTTGAACATTGATATGACAATTGGACAATTACATACACCCAAGCCGTGGGTGGAGGAAAAACCAACTCAGCAGGAATCGAACCCACAACCTCTGGATTGGCAGACAAGGATGTTACCCCGCTGCCACCGGGGCTAAAGTCATGATTTAAGCAAGTTCTTTACCTCTTCAATCTGCATGAAGTGGGCAAGTGTGTCCACAACCCTGCGGGCTTCCTCCCCTTCGGATGCCATGATTATGTGGTGTGCATCAGGTGCTCTAGCTCGTGCACGGGATCTTGCATATGAATGATAAGAAACTGGGGTCCTACCAACAATGCATTCATCAAGTTGATTTACCTCTCCATTAACACATATTTCCATGACTTCTTCACCAACTACACTTTCCTCACTGCTTCCCTTGCTTGGCTCTACACTTCCCTCCTCTTCATGGTTTGCATCCCTACTAATAGTGGTGTCCAGCACATTAATCGTGCCTTTGTCATCTTGAGACTCAGATACATCTGAAATGTCTTTTTCCAAAACTATGCATGTTTTGGGATTACTGACAGTGAAAAGAGGCTCATGGGTGGTATCATTTCGTGACAACAAGGAACCTTCTCCAAGAGAGCTTTCTTTGGTATTTTCAGTCAACGGTAACTTACTGATTGAGCAATCCAAGCTTTCATCAGTGTTTGATGTTCCTAGTTCTTCTATTGAATCAAGATGTGCAACTTCAACACCACCCACGGGTGAATTGGAAACTGAGAAATCATTTGTGCCTTCATTTATTTCCATTTCACAGCTCAAAACAACCACATTGGATTTTACTTCTGCAGGGCCCGAATCAATTGGAATGACTGTCACACTGTCTTCCTGAGAAGCTTTATGTGATAGAGTCTCATTCAAAGGCAAGACAACATTATTAATCGCTTCCTCATTTGTACATTTGACAAGATCACTATTATGTTTCTGCTTAAGCATTTTCTCATTCTCAGTAAAATCTTTGGTGATACAGTCTCCCGTCTCCTCTACACCCAAACCATTCTCAAGAAATTTTGTGCTGGACTGTGGGCTAACCGGATAGGAACACAAATCGGTAAGGATTGAGTCATGATCAAATCTAAGCACTAGATTACAGCGAGGAAGTTCCAAACCACCATCCTCGAGTGCCCAGCCTGTTGGTCCAATCAAAAGATTGCATTCGTGCGTGCGAAACCTGAAATTTTTTGAAAAATTAAATCATTATTAATACATAATACTCATTTTCATTATTTACCACCACCAAATTTTAAGAAAATTACATTTGAAGGGGATTTGAAATATTTTGTTATGTCCTTATCTTTTTTGGCACAAAGAAACAAATTTAGGACAAAGGTATAGAAATTTTACAAGTAAATATAGAATATCAATTGTACTTGCTCTTATGAATACCAATTGAAGCATTTAAATTTAAGTAAATGCACATACAAAATGTCATAAGAGTGAATTAAGCCATATTCCCTCCTCCCGCAGTCCTGGAACAAATGTGAATTATTCTCATCAGTAATAAATATATAAGTTTATTTCATATATGAAGATAGCTCATCCAATACTAAGCCATATACAGCAAGAAATAAACATAATCAAGTTGGGAGGGCTATTTACTTCAATCCTGAGTAATACGTTTACTGTGCATTAAACTTTTGATATCTTTGAAATAACTGACCTTCATCATATAAGATTAAGCTTTTATTGAAGCACATCCTATTTGGAATAAACCAATGACACATTTTCACACGTCATTTCACAAGTGAAACATGTCAAACTTAACACTACTACAGAGACAAAATCACTGTCGCTTAAGTGAACTCAACTTAAGTAAAATTAACATTACAGTAGCCTTACACATATAAAATCTTAAAAATTAACTATCCTAAGCACCTATTTAGGTAAAAGTAAATTAACACTCCACAAAGATTTTTTCCATATGCTTTTCAATCTGTTCCCTTCTTAGGTACTCCTCAATTTCTATTTATCCTAGCTATAAAATTCTTTATTATTGATACATTTAGTATTAGTCAGGAAACAGCAATTTTTGGCTTTTACATTGGACTATTAACAATGATAACAAAGAACACAATTACTAACACCCAAGCCCTAAGTGGAAAAAAACCCACCCAAGCAGGAATCAAAACCCGCAACCCTTGGGTTGGCAGACGAGGACGTTACCCTACCAGAGCCAGCATTATCTTCTTTGCTAACCTCATTCTTCAATTCGCTTGGCTTTCACTATCAATATTATTTTCAATAATGCATTTGGTAGGTGGTGCCTTAGGAAAATTTAAGCGGAGAAAAGATGAGGAATAAAGAAGAAAAGTACAGAGGAACCTCATTAACATGCACTTTGCATAGCAGGTGATTTGTACAACAAGCAACAATATTTATTAAAAAATTTACTCCCTTAACAAGTGAATTTAGCATAATTAGTGAGGAGGAGAGGGGGTTCCTGGAATTAAAGCATACCTGCTACTTCAGTTTGGGTTTATCACTCGTTCCGCTAGCATTTATGTTACTGCTGATCACACATATTTCCAAACAGGTGTTCAGACATATTATTTGTGATTTTTAGAGCAAATTTTAATAATATTTTGTGCACGGTAAGTCACCAACAAAATGTCACAAGAAGATACAAGAATAAAAATAACTATAGGAATGTAAAGTAAAACCATTTGAAAGCGAGAACAAAGTATAACTGAGCATGGCTGATTTAGTATGCAAAACGTTAATGATTTATACCATCCTCAAGAAAAATGACATCATTAAGGAAATATATGTTTCAAAGGGAATGACAGGAGTTACCTATTTTCAACAATGTTGACAAGTGATTCCATATGGATAAACAAAAAGCAACTGCAAGACAATGCTTTTGACAAGAATATCATTTGTGAGAAGGTGAATGTGATTTTCACAAGCCTCATTAAGGAGACACCAGGACTATCAATGGCCAAAAAATAAGTATTTATGGGAAGCAATGGGAGGTACAAGCAGTTAAAAGAAAAGAACCGGCATTCACAGCTATGTGAAACATGGTAAAGCAGCAACCTCAGACTCAAAGGCAGGAGAGAACTCCGTTGGTAACTTCAAGAAGCTCATAGATTCTGAGGGTTACCTGCCGTAACAGGGTTTCAATTGTGAGGATACAAGTCTCTTCTGCAAAAAATGTCCAAGTGAATCTGTGTAACAGCAGAGGAGAATGCATTGGCCAACCACAAGCCAATAAAAGACCATCTCATGCTACTACTTTGTACCAATGCATCATTTATTTTAAAATTAAAGTCACACTTATTTACCATTCCAAAACTCCATGAGGCTTTCAGAAGTGTGAAGTATATTAGAGTATGTCAAATGTGAGGGTAGGGGGGAAGATGTAGAGGTCATAGAAAAGCATTGGAAACTGTTGCATCCTAAATCAAGAAGCATCACCTTAATATGGAAGTGACTGTGCATGCAAAAATTTATTTTGTGATAATACTGTGTTGCATTTTCAAAAAAATTTGAAGCATCTGGAAAAACAAATGTCTCTAGTATTTGCTGTCTAGTGTCTCAAGTAAAACAGCTTTCTAGTAAAATAGAATTAGTTATGGATCATAAATAATAAACTAATTACTTTGATTACTTGAATTCGCATTCCAGGTTGATGAAGTCTCCAATAGAAGAAAGGATTACGATGATTCATGCTCCTAAACATTGAGTACATAAAATGCAACAATTTCAGTGTTTTAAAATCATTTGCCTTGACCACGATTTGAATGTGAATTCCTTAATGGCCAGCAGTGTTTTAGCCCGTTAAGCTAAAGAGCCATCCTCTTACACTCTGAGATTTTGGGAGTTTCAAAGGAACAAGTGACAATTGAAACAATACCAATAATTTTTACACACATAAATTCTTGCATTACAATGCATATTTAGTGGATGACTCCGTTAAAGTTACTGTCACAGCATATCCCACAGTTTCTTGGAATTTATCAAAGGTAAAACACCCCTAGTTTTTACTGTTGGCTTTTAACCTATTACACTGTGCCGCATTGCGCATGATTACGAATGCCTGTGACTTTGTATGTACAGTATTTCATCACAATATCTTGTTCCTTTAAAACCCCAAAATTGCTGCAAGTAAGAGGAAGCTCAGTAGCTTAACTGGCTAAAGCACTCAGCTGGGGACAGAGTGATCCAGGTTCGAATCCCAGTCATGGCAAATGATTTTTACAATCTGAAATTGTTGCTTTGTTACGTAAATTTAGCAGGTAAATCCGTTAGAAGTAACTATCGCAGCATCTCCGGCTGTTTCTTGAAATTTTGCACATAATTTTCTTCAATAAAAGTTGCACATTATTTATTTTTTTCTGCACAGAATGCATTATTGTAATATAAATTAATTGTTATGGAAAACATTATATTGTTCTTTGAGTATTTCACTTAACGAGAAAGATTCCAGAACAAATTATGCTCATTTTGCACTTGGTTCCACTGTACACTGTAAGGTTCGTAATGTGGCTATGATGAAGTATGGGGGAAAAAAGTTGATTCACCAGGGTTCTGAATGAGGAGTTACTGAAAAAGATAGGGAAGCAATTACGTATATTGAAAAGTATCTTCTCACACTTATCTCAAGAAGAGACTGAATGCAGAAGATCACCATAATTTGAAACATCAATGAGAAAAGAGGAAGGAAATGTGACACTCTGGTGGAGGAAGAACATTCAAACCTTTGAACCAGGAAGGCACAGAATAGAAATGCCTAAAAAGAGCATTTCTATTGAGGTCCATCCAAAGTACACCATTATATTGATGCACATGATTGGTACAGAGTATTTTCAAGAACAATACAGAATATGGAATAAAAATAAGGTAATTAGGTAGACAATGGAATAGATCAGAAATGCGAGGGAAGTTATGTTGTAAACACAAACTTCATATTTTCAAAATTAAGCACTCTAATGAATTAAATGGCAAATTCATTGTACCATAAGGAGATAATAGGAGGATATCAATCATGCACTCATAGTTAACAGTGTAAAATTCATTAAGAATACATGTACGCACATAAATATGTATTATAATTATAATTAATAGTACAATGGCCTTAATGGATAAATAACGACTTGATAATACCAATATCAAAGAACTGACTTCCAGATGCTAGAATTCATCTAAAATACATCTAAAGAATGAGAAGATTTCTTTTTTACCACTGCTTATTTCATCTCTGACAAAAACTAACAAAAAGTGCTCAGAAATGAAATTTTTTATAGATTTCTACGTCTTTTCAGGCTTGGCAACCACTGCCGTAGCATTATAGTCCCCTCCCTTATTTACCAATATTATATTTACCATATCTGCGGGCAGAATGCAAGCAACTTTCTAAATTGGTGAAATATGTATATTCACAACTTCAACTAACGATAGAACAGTCCACCACATAAGTACCACTACAACCATAAACATTTGTCCTAAATTATTTAATTAATGCAAAGCGGAGCATAAATTACCTTTTCAAAACTTCCTCCTGTTTCCTGTACTCGGCTTCAGCCTCCCGTGGATCCAATAATGAGTTGTTTTCACTAGCCACTGGCATGGAGCATCCAACAGTGTACTGCGCAGCAAGTGTCGCAAATCGAGGATCAGACCGCCTGAGATCGTTGAGGAGATGATAGAGGATTTTGGCTGTGAAGCGACCATCCACAAAAACAATACCACACAATGTATCCGACACCGGCAACTCATTCCCACTCTTGCTCCAAGTTGAACCACCCCCACTCCTTCCAAAATTCTTGCCCCCTCTCCCTCTGCCTCGACCACCACCACGACGACGGCCACGACCCCCACGCTCCCATGACAAAGATTCCCTGTGGTTGAATCCACCCACTTCCCCGCCGCCCTCCTTACTGGAGATGGGAAGAAGAGCCTTGTTTGCATTTGACTCCTTGAGAGTCTTAGCTGTTCCATTTCCTAATTCCTCTGCTTCAGACTTCTCTACGGGAGTCGATAATGAGGGCAAAGCTGATCCTTTGTTGTCATTCGTCTGGTCATCCTCTTTAATGGCTACACCACTTGTATCACAGTCATTACTAATGGTCTTGATTAGCACACATTCCCCATTTGAAACCTCAATATCATTTGAATTTCCAGTACTATCACAAATACTTTCACAGCACACTTTCTTATTATCATCGACACATAAATGCTTAGACCCTTCTTCATTTGCGCTACTGCTATGACTCTGTGAACACTGAAGGTCAGACACTTCCACTTTCCCATTGGTATCTTGAGTGCCAGAATCAATTTCTTTTCCTTTGGACAAAAGAGGGCTTTCAGTTCTATTTATCAAGTGCCCACAATCTTGATTTGATACAACTGGAACATTGGCAGGAGCCTCAGTGACAGGCGGTAGAAACTCTTGTAGGATTTCAAGAAAGCGGAGAACTTTTGGGGTGGAGAACTTGTATATTCTCTCACACTCCTTGAACTGCTGAAAGGCTAGCTCACATATTCCCCTGGGGATGTAAGAAAAACAAGTTGTTACTAAAAACAATTTGCTACCAAAATACACCACATTTATTTTAAAACAATCAAATAGTAATTTACATTATAACAACAATATTTGTGAGCATTATGACCTTTACCAAAAAATTGTTATGAAAGGATTATCATAATAAAAATGAGTGTTCACATTTGAGAACTGCATCACAGTAGAATTTCCCTAATACCTTGTTGTATGGTCAGGGGAAGAAGATATTCTTTCTGCCTGAAGTGCTGCCAGTCTGATTCCCCATCTGAGCAAATGAACTACCTCCTGCCTCCAAAAAGTTCTGCCCACCTCCAAAACTTCACATTTATGTACAATCTCTCACAGAAAAAATTAATAGGGAGCCTTAGCCATCCCCCTCCCAATGGGTGTTAGGCACCCTCTTAAAAATTACCAAAAGATATTATTGTAAATAAATAATACAATAAACACAATTTATTACTTTGAATTTGAAAACAAGAAGTACAAAAAGTAATGCTTCACACTTATGCCTATGTTAGGAGTGATAACCTCATTCATGTTAATGAATATCCTCTTTAACTAACGTGGTTTATTATATCACCAAGTGTTGAACTATGGCAATGCAGTGAATCAATGGGGCAATGGGATTTTCAATACAAATGGAAATTTTCTACAAAAATTATCTTAGCCCAGGTGTCATATATATTTGGGTATGCAATACAACAAAAATAAAGCATCCAATGTGAGAATTTCTATTTTTTAATGACTATGGGTGTCATAAAGTTATGCAATCATATATAAGTCTTTAGACATAATTTCTAGGCAAAAACCAGGTCAAAAAATGTGGAGCACATTAAAGAGACCTAAATAATAGAGAAAATTTGAAGGTGGCAAATAAAATGCCATTAAGACTTTTTATTGACTGCAAATTCAACTATCCAACAAAAAGATATGTACATTCTTACCTAATTTTAACCATGATTGTCGTCATCATGCAGAGCAAAAGGAAGTGCCGCTCATAGGGTGTCTTAACCTTTAATTTGTCAAGGTGGATTAGCAACAATAATGCAGCTCGATCAGCACACCAAGGTCCTAAAGAAAATACCATTTCAGTAAAATCTAAGTGTATCAACAAATGCATTCATGATATATATTTGTGATTGAAAAAAGCCATTATGCTCACCCAGTGTTCGGAGAATATGCAAAAAGTCCTTGAGCACAGCAAGGGGATCAATTTTTGGGTCAGGTATACAAGACAGCTCTTCTGCAAACTCAGCATCCTGATATATTTCCATGGGATCATACCTATAAAAGATGTTTCCATTTACCTAACTTATGCACCGATTACCTGCTAACGTACCTTCAAAAATCAATCTTTGAAAAATTTAACCCTTCAAACAAAAGTGCGGCCACAAGAGAAAAACTCCAAGTCATTTATTTTTTTGTGAGTCAATATTGAGCGGTAACTCAAGTTAGGTCTAAGAAATCTAAGAAAGATCAATGAAAGTCTGCATGCAGGAACATGTGAGAGCAACAAAGATGATGGATGTTAGAATGGTGGCACAAATTTGCAACTTTGGCAAAATAACAGATTAAGTTGCTAGGATACATATCTTTTAAAGCTATATTTTTAAGGCGATCAGTAAAAATTACAGAACTAAAAACCATGATATGTTTCCACAAAATGTTATAAGATATCTATGCATTATCACCAACCTGTGATCTTGAAGAAAATTCCATGCAGCAGTTAGTTCAGACTCAATGCTCTGACTCAAAACAAAACCCACAGGATCAACCTCTTTGGCTAATGACCATTCAACGACAAGCTCTCGTGGACGAGGGCAATACCTAGAACGAATAAGAAATATCATCCATTTGAAACACACATACATAAGAATGCATGTCATTGACATATTGTACACCGAGGAATGCTTCTCAATCAATCTGCTGGTCCACAAAGTTCTGTCAACTGGAAATTTCAATAAATCTACGATCTTCAATTTTTTGATTAGCACACTTATATCAGTATTCAATAAGGCATACAAATATTTTAGATTTTTTTGAAAACCAAAATTATCTCTGTCATAAGTTACAATGAATGCAAGGTAGCTAATAACATACTCTAAATGGAGAACGTTTATTTTTTATTTATTTAATGACTTTATTGGAGCAAGAATGAGACTTTGCCCCTTCTTCTAACTAACTCCTAAACATAACCCTGAAGACGATAGCCAACACCTAAACCTTAGGCAGAGGAAAACACAGCTGGGAATTAAACCCACAACCCCTGAGTTGGCAGGCGAGGATGGTATCCATCACCACCAGGGGCAGCAATGGAGAAATCATAACATACAGCATAAATGAAGCTTATTTAGGATTTACCACAATGTTTCTTGTGTGCATATATACCAAAAATACCTAAGCAAAAAGCATTTTCTCCATCATCTGCGGAGCAAATGATTAACATGCCATTTTGAAGATAAGGGATAAAACATCAGATTTGAAACATAAAAACAAAGCCCAGAGCCCAGAAGAAATAACTTCTAAAATACTGAATGAGTAATCTGCATCTTAAGCATGAGTACATCAACTGGTATTAGAAGGTTCAGGGCTCTCTTGACTGGTAACTGCCTCACACCTTAATCTGTAAAGGTGGCAACAGGGAGGGTCTAATAACGAATTAGAGGCCATAAAATCTACCGTCAATACCATGAAAAAATATTAGAATATATCTCTGTGAGTAATGTTATGCCTTGCTTTGAAATTAAGAAAACACAGACTGAAAGCTATCACAGTAATGAAAAAAGCAGATCACAGGAAACATTTTGGCTTATTAACTCATTATGTCCTTAGAGCAAAGGAGCAGGCTCTTTGCAGATCACACATTAAGTATTCTGCATGAAAATAAGGACTTGGACTAAAGATAAGATGCTTTATGATTTGGACATTTCAAATTTTTGTAAAAAAAGCTGGCCAATGGATGTACCTGAGATTTTCTCCCTATATTACATCTTCACTCTTTACCTCTGAGCTACAGAGAGCTCTGCTCTTTGATGCTTCTAGTAGGTCAACATGAATTCTGTTTGTTTCCAGTGATTTTTGATAATTATTTAAAAATAAGATTTTTTATGGAAGATAATGTAGACTCAACCTGTCAAGACTCAACAAAAATATTTTTCTTATAGTACCACCTTTATCAGTTTTCATTGCATAGGCAAAGCTATACAAGTGTTTCATAAATAGTGTACAGTATAGCAATAATTGTATCCACACTTAAGGGAATAAGTTAATAAATGACTAAAACAAACTGATTGTTTTAGTATTTATAACGGGAGGCAATTGATTTTCTAAGGTCATTTGCACCATTAGGGACAGGTAGGTTATTTTAGTTGAGGTAGGATGTTAAGGTTAATGGCGAAAAGGAACCCAGCATCAGCATTAGTCTGCTCTTATTAACAGGTGCCAGAGGGTCCACAGTTTTAATGTCTCAACTGCTGGATGGCGTACTCACTTAAAGTGCTCTCCACAAAGCAAGTAGGGATCGGGATACCACTGAAAAATTCTGCCACCTTAAGGATTTGAACCCAGGCCCTCATGGTGGGAAGCCAGTACATTAGCCAATACATAATTCTGATCCCCTTAAATAAATTATCTTCAAAATAAAGGTACATGTTAACAATGGTTCATTGACATTTCATGCAAGAAAATTTTTCCAAAAATTATTTTAATAAAGTTTACTTTACAAATGCCAACCCAAGTCAACAGTATATGATAAAACATTCTAGTATAGTTCCAGTATTTACAGCATTAAAAAATAATTCAATGTCACTGGGGCCAGCAGCCAGAGTGATGCACTGTTTTCCTGAGATAAACTAAAATGATGAGATGGGAATACTTTTATTCCTCGTGAAGAGGGCCTTGATTGTGGCCATCAGCTGAGCAATAAAATGATACCCTGACACATAAGGTAATTTTGCATTATTCAGTGAAAAACTTTTCCTTCAACTTATATGAGTGAAAATAAATCACAGATGAGCCCAAGAAAATAGCTAAAAATAGAAGTATATCGCTGACCATCTAGTCCAATCGAGTTGATCAAGGAAGACCACAATTAAAGGAAATTGATACAACTCCAACATGTAGGTATAGAGTAATTGGCTAGAGGAATGACAAGTATTAAATACATTTACTCAATCACATTCAGTGTCATACTGATTCAACTGACAATTCTTGCAACCGTCTCTCAAGAAATTTATTTAGGAGACAGCCTGATTATAACCCATTTTTCATTTTAATTCGTCTTCAATTAAATCGTACCAATTTAATAAATTCACCTGCAATCAATTTTTAGGAATTTAATTTTCTCGCTGAATTAACTCCTATTATTTGATTGGACCCAATTCTTTGTCTTGACTTACTTACTCATTACTACTTTCCTGGAGTTATGCCATGGTATATTACTGCTCAAGTAGGCCAGGAAACCAAACTTTTCAAGTGATCATTTGGTAATATTTACCTTAACAAAGAAACAATATCACTAGCTGTTTCAGCAGTGCAATCCAAAATTTTTTCAAGTCTTTCCAAACGTGCTTCTAGGCAACCAGGATGTGGTGCTTTCTGCATTTCTTCTCCTTCAGATAATGGACGGCCTAGGAGCAGGAGTAATGGGGCAGTCAGGCCTAGGATACGAGGACGATGTTTCCGGGGCAACCTCTTGTAAAATTCCAGCATTATCTATTTTAGGAAAAGAAAAATTACATTCATTACATGATTTTTTGACACACTGTTTGAACTAACAATTCAGAGCTAAAATAATTTTTTGTGAATTTGGACACACAGGATACCAATAGAATGTTACATGGGATGACTTAATTTGTTTTAAGCATGGTGAAAGATCACGTGTGTGTACAGACTCATGGATAAAATCATTTGAAAGACCTGAAGCGAAGTAATGGCTGGTCAGGTTAGGCTCAGGGGTTTTGTCCATAACTTGACCAAATGAAAATAGAATATAATAACATAACTTATAGAAATAGGGCTGCTAATTAACAAGTAGTACATGGGGAAGAAAGCTGTCACAAGAGGCAAATATGAATGTCAAAATAACTCGACATTCATTAAAAATCATTGTCTAATGCATTTCCTTTTACTGTTGCCTTCTACCTTCAGTTGATCCCTAGCAAAGAAATACTATTATTTAAAAGCAATCTTGAATAGAACTTGATTAATGGCCTTAACTAAATATTCCATTAGTATAAAATACAATAACACCTTATTATTATGAAATTCAATGAATGATAAAATGTGACTTTGAAATATCAGGATTTGAAATAAATGAACTTGAAAAATATTTACGGATCCGTAGGTAGGCAGTAATATTGTGATGTCACTTCATCTGTCAATTTAAATACTAGGCAAATTGAACTTGTCAGGTCATCATTTTGCCAATTAAAATTCCCAACTATTTTTAGGAAGGATTCCATTTGCTACTACTGTATTTAATAAAAAAATATGAAAATTAATCTGAGGTTGTGTCGGCAAACTGGTCTTCTGTTCTCTGGCCTAAGCCCAAGAGACAAGCATAACTAATGTTTTCAGAGAAGATATTCTCCAAGACGTTCAGGGGGTATTCTATCAACTAAAATCAACAAAAACACTTTCACTTTTCATAATAAAATACATTTTCTTCCATCTGGGGTTTGAGCTGGACTTCAACAACTTAGGCCATGCTATCTCTCTTGTCTACCTACTGCACTGACGAAGCAAAAAAGTTACAGAGAGAATAAAATACTGGCACACAAAGGGTAAGTAAAATGATTGGCATTCATTGCAGAAAAAATCCTTCATTAACTTGGTCAATCTCTGTAATTACACACTAAAAGCAACAACAAAAATTCGTTAAAAGTTGTGTCCTATTCAGGGTTATGATGCTACATCCATCAGTAAAATACCTGGTTTTATTTCACAATGATTATTAAACTAACAAAGAAAATTATTCATTGGGCACATGGTATGGTTTCCTGTTGCCTCGCACAATGTAGTACTACAGCTGATTCCGCGGCTTTCATTCTCTTCCACAACTGCAGTGGAGGATAACGAACAGATCTTGATCTGCACCATTAGTGCCTTATGGTGAAACTTCTGCATCTGAACATTGGTAGTTTAAAGGTGGAGTTGGGTGTAGTTTAAAGTAGGTGCCACTTTTTTCATTCCCTCATCATGGAATAAATCAGAAAATACAATTTTTCCAAAAGCTGAAATATTTTTGACACCTTGAAAATCTAACCGGCGACCCATCACTCCGTAGACAGATTTGCAACCCCATGATCACCTTGGCCATCTTTGCACTTCATAAGGAACATCAAATTTGCCCGTCCATTCCATTCATGCTACACTAACGCTATGATTTTAATCCACTATTTACACCTTGTTTACAATGTTTTATAAACTTTATGACACTAGGAACATTTAGAAAAGTCAATTATATTTTATACACTGTATAAAATTGTATTATGATCGCTGAAGAAATTCATACCATTGTACACGGATGACCTTTTGTGGCTTGATGACATTGATCAAATATTAGCAGGTTCACAAATTTTAAGTTTAAGATTTCTCGTTTAAGTAGTCCATAGCATATCTTACTTCCCATCACCAAGACCTGCAAATATAAAATGGGAAAATAAGAATTAAAATTACAAGTGCAAAAATTTGCAATTAGTAAAACTATATCTACTTACATATATGCCCTTAAATTTCAATTATATTTGCCAATGAAATAACTAACATCCCAAGTGGTACCATCTCAAGCATGAGGAAAACAGGAATTAATTCACACCACTCAGCAATCAGACACATTAGTCAAATGGCCATAAGAATTACTAATCATGAAAGTAATGACTCCTAACTAAGTTCCAAATGGTTTCACATTGTTCACAAAAACACTTCAAATACCCCATTCCTTCATTATGCGACATCTGAATTAATTATTAGGATACAGAAACTATAAATCTATTAACAAGTATATATTATCAGAGTATTATTAACACATTGTGAAATTCGTGAAGCAATAATGAAATCAAGACTCAGCATTAATCCTGGATGAGCAAATATATAATCTAGCCACTGATCATTTTTTCAATAGACGATTTCCTAGCAAGTGCCACTAACAGTTTCCATTTTAGAACATTAGAGTCTTCAACCTCATCTTTGAAAGTAAAATTGGGTAAGGAAAATGCTAATCTATAGAGTGCTAGGCAGTCTTTGTTTCCTTTGAATGAATTGAGGAATTTTTTGACATAATAACCGTTGTTCTTACAGAATGTAGATTTCTGAGTAAGGGAACATCTGTGCTCATTTTACTCTGATAATATGTTAAATTATATACACAGTAGAACATATTCAACAGTTTCAAGGGGGATGTAGTTGAAGTTCGTCAATATGGAAAAACAAAATTTTGCACTTTTCCACAGATTTATTTATAACGTACGCGTTTCAGTTCATCGAACCATTTTCAGGTACAAGACAGTAGAACCAAACAAGATACATTAGAACCCTTATATCAGCAGTCTTAGCTTTCCAACATTCACTTTGCCCAGAAATATTAAAAGGAAAATTCCTCCAGAAATGAGCAATTCAAAAGCATCAACCATCCTCCCCTAATATAACTCATTTCATCATTTCTCTCAGCAGCAGCTGAATATGCACTCGGTAGGTCTCTAGCATTCTCAATGGCCACATTCAACACCACACATTGCCACCTGATGATGATGTCCAACATCGAAACCTGGGTCATATTTAAATAAAATTCATGGGGAATAACCAAGATACTTCTTACATTTTAAATATGTTGGGTGAATTCCATAAAGTTACATCTGACCCAACAAAAAAAAACAATCTCGTTACAATGCAACAATTTCAAAGTACAAAAATCATCCAGCAAATGATTTTTACACTGAAACTGTTGCATTGTCATGCATATTAGTGGATGACTCCATTAAAAGTTACTGTTGCAGCATCTCCCGCAGTTTCTTTGGAATCTTATTACACTTCACTAGAATTAAAATAACAAAATTAATGAAAACTTGGAATGCCAAGGGATTGCTGATTATGAAATGGTAAGCAGCAATAAATGAAAATCATATAATAGAACTGTTCCTGTAAATCTAGCGGTAAGCTGAACTCCTTAAGAGCACAGTGGGGAATACCTAAATCATGTATTAGCCAAAGTATGCAGCAAACATGGACTTGGACATACGTATAGTGAACATAGGTTGAGGATATCAAGGTATTCTTAAAACCATCTATCTGGGTTCCAACAGTACTAGTATCTTAAATGCGATTCAAGTGAATTGTGAGATCCTAAAATTAATATAAAAATATTAAATTAGGATGATATGAACACCAATGAATACTTAAGTTTTTTTGGATAAGTGCCATTATAACTATGTATGTTTTTATACAAATAATGAGAACTTCCAGAAGTGAAGCCTGAAGAAGTGGAGTTCATTCATTCAAGTCCTATTTCTATTATGGCCATTATCTCTAGGAACGGTAAATTTTTATAATACCACCATTCACTAACTCCTTAATCGACATAACATAATTAAATCCATCTCATTTAGGAACTACAATAAACTCACTTGATTTGACGAAATCTCTTGCGCCCAACGCTCATCGCTCCAATCAGTGAGTGATGAATCACTGCGCCAACAATTACTGACAGTAAGATCTGTAAGGTTTCTGAGACCAATAGAAACTTTCTTTGCTTTTCCCTTTTGCTCCACCAAGTACAGAGTGCGTTTTCCCCCACGACCTCCATCCCTTCTTCTTCCATAGGGCCTAAGAACGAAATTTCAATAATTAGGCAATAAAATTACGAGGGTGATTATAATAAAAAGTGTACCAATGCTCCAAGTGGTACTGGAAATGGAGGTTAAAAAAAAGTGCATTGAGATGAAAAATGTAAGCCATTCATAAAGAACTGTTAGAACATTTAGAACAAATTATGGCTGTCAATTCTGAATTATCTCTTAACAATTTAATAATAACAAAAAGATATAATAACAAAATTAATCAATGAAATAAATACAACCATGAATCAAATCAACCTACTTTTGATAACATAGCAGTTTTATCACAGTGAAATTTCTCCTGATACCCCTTTTAGTGCATTAATGAAAACAAAATACAATGTTTTGTCTGCATTACATTTCTGTTATTACAATTTATAAAACTATAAACTGACTCATTGACACAAACTCATGGATACTTTTACTCGAGCTAGATCCTTCAAATTTTCAGGGGAACGTCCTATTCATCTGGTGATTGAGGAAAATATCGAGAAGCCCTAAGAAGTGATTCCATGTTTGAACCCAGAGATTGATGACATTTTTCAAAGCAAATAGGTGGAAAAGGACGACATTTTTCAAGTTAGATAGATTCATTTCACTCCTTGATATATAAAAGAATACAATTTTCAACATGAGACATGCTTCCTTATTGTGTCCAAAAATTGATTACATCTCTTCAATAGAAGATCTTTTTCAACTCAGCCTCCAGAGAAAATTTATTGGGTGAATTCTTCTTGAGTTCTCCACAAGATAAGATATTCAGTTGTCGACATTATGGCTAACTCGATCAATGTTGAATGATCCACTTTGTCATGGCAGGGTTAGTCACCAAAAAACTGGCAATGAAATATCTTATAATGTGCAAACACGAGAAGAATTCACCTATGGCACAAGTCAGGAAAGCAACAAATCTTTCAAAAAATTTGTGGCTGCTGCTGAAAAATTTGCCTGCTTTAGAGTGAACAGCAATCTTAGAGAGCATAAATACAATTACTATTTGGAGTTTTCAATATTCCGATTGGATAATTTTTATCATTTGATATAAGCATTTAATAACAATTCCACAACAGGTAAAATAAATACCATTAATATTTATGACAGTACACCAAAAAATGTCAATTAAAGCTGATTAAAAATTTTATATTAGGTATGCATACTTGCATGAAACATTCATTTAGAGATGAGATTTAAGAAAAAAAGTACTGTTGCACCAATCTGATCCACCGGAGAAAAAGGAGCTTTGATATAAATTTTTTGTTACGTATATTAATTGAAGTAATACATAAAATTTATTCGACAATACAAGGGGGAGGGCAGAGTTCAAATAAATAGCTTGATGTTGAGGGCCTAGGAGAGTTGTGGAACTACTAACGTAACTGGCCTCCGTAAGGGGTGCAAAAACTAATGCAAGTTTGGGTTCCTACCGTTGGTGTCCGACTAAATAAGAACACATGTACATGATTCAGGTAAGAGAGGTCTTTTGAATTTGGTGCGGTGAATTGAACATGGTGGTGGCAAGAAGGAATAACAGACGGAGGAAGACATGGCTAGTATAGCATGGGAGGTTGCTATATCCCTGTCAATTGCATACAGCATGCAACTGTGATTTGAGTTCACAGCCAGATAATTTCAGCAGGTTTAGCTGGAGTCTTGGCCAGAATGACTCAATACAAAAATGATGTACAGCTGGTTAAGAAGATAATGAGAGATAGAGTCAATTTTTAACAGTCAGAAGGTCATCAGCAATCAGTTGAATTACTTGGGTATTAGGGAAGCTAAGAAGGTACCTACAGCAATGGAGTGTTTAACATTTGATCAAGAAGCTGATTCCCTTCCAAATAATAAATAATATATACAAATGAGGAGAATTATCTTAACCTTAAGAGTTTGGTATTGTGTAACTCAACCCTGGACACAAAAAATAAATCATGTCCTTGAAGTGAATGGGGACCAAGTCCTTACAACCTAAGTAGGCATTGACTGGGAAGGGCTTAGATGAGGATTGTAAATCAACTGGTATGCATATATTCAAGCTGGGAAAAAGAAATTTATTTATAAAGTAGCATTCTAGGGGGGAGGGCATTATAATTGATAGAGGTGGAAACTGCGACCCACTCAGGCCATTAGGTCACCTGGTTAAGATGTCTGTTATGATGGATCTGGGGAAGGAAGAAGTTGACCTGAATGCCATCTACGCAGAGAACCAAGGGTGCATCATTATGGCATCCAATGAGAAAATAGGCCTCAAACGAAGCATGTAGGTGTGCACTGCCAAAATTTAAGAGAATAGTGGAGATTAACGTAATGAATATTTTTTGCAGCGAGGAGGGGGTAGTTGATACAAACACCAAAAAAGTTTGATAACTTGAGGAATGCAATGAAATTAAATAGTCAAGTGTGAGTGCGGGGAAGAAAGTTTCAGTTAGTGACAGCCTTGCCGATTGGTGGGATTAGACATAAGTAAAAGTAAACATGCCTGTTATTAAGATCTTTGAAAGGAGCAGGTATCACTGAATAAATGAACTCATGGCTGGAGTTAGAATAACCATGAAGCTAGGTTATTTACGACATTTAACCGTCGTAAAAATGATAGTCTTACAACGAACGCACCTAGTTAAGTTACATAAGAAGGTGAGAAATTCGGACTTGTTGCATTATACCAGTTGCCAGTATACGTCGCAATTTCAGATGGTAACCCGTCATCAAAATAAAATCTTTAAGCTCTTCCTTTTCTCAAAGACAATCATACACACCTTCGGGTATCGTTTGCCATTTCTTGTATTAATTTCATAGCTATGAAGGACTTTCCTGATTCCGTTCCTAAACATACTATGATATTCCTTTCTTTCGCTGCATCCAGCAGTTCCACCTGGGTAATTAGATATTAATATTTTAGAAAAGCATGCAACGTGAAATTAATACACCGAAATAAACTGAAAAATGTACAATGCAAAATATTCCCAACATTTATGCAGGATAATTTAGGGCGATGAATACCTGGTACTCCCTTGGAGTAAAAGATTTTGTATGGACATTGTCACCAAAATGATGAGCCATTTGTAACTATACTAATATTGACTAGAAAATGTGCACTGCATCTCTAAAGACAACTAAAAGTCTGGGCGTAGCCTTTTAAGTGAACCGTTCTATTGTAATGGCATCATATGGAAATGTGCTGCAGGAGGCTCTTTCTGAAAGACAACAAGACTTCTGGTCGATTTGCTAGTAAATACTGACATACAAACAAACGTCAAAATACAATTTAAAATTAGCACATAAAGCAGGATTGAATATATTTTGTCAACATAGTAAGAGCAAAACTTAATAAATAATTACCAGCCTTAAAGAGGTAGATAATTTAACCACAGTCGCGGCATTACTTTTTCACAAATGCATTAAGCGATTGCGCCTTTATAATTTATGGTTTCATTTTTTCGTATTAATTCAGTTGACAATAATAATGCGCAGTCAATGCGTCCGAAAGTTGAACCAAGTACAGCAACCGCGAAATACTGCGTGCTGAATCCGGTTGAATGTTTCAAATTTGTACTTTTAAAAATAGCTACATCTGGTTTCTTAATACACGCACTAAATCTCAGAAGTGCCACCAAATAACAGCACATACAGTCACTGAGGGTCATTTACATGTATACAATGTTGTTTTCTACTCATTAAATTTTCATTGTGATGCATCTCCAGTACGGAGAATCTTACGAATAACAGTTTTAGCCGAAATTTTGCCCAGCTGATTGGCTCATATCATTCAAAATTTGCCGTTACGTCTTAAAAAAGATTAACCAAGGAACTCGAAGCTTGCGTAAGTTTTTCCGAAGATCACTGCTGATGAACAGCCCTATACTTCCAAAGATTATTCAGCAAAATCTTCATCTTGAATCTAACCGTCGAGAACACTTTTCTCGAGGTACCCAATGAGCCATGAACAAAGGTGCGGTAATGCCAACATGAGGAGAAACATTAAATAACGATATCACAAATGTTATTAGAGAAACTCTATGTGATACTTAATAAACAGAAAACATGAAATGTTCTATTGTTTCAGGCTTCACTTCGTGGAAGTAATTAATATCCATTATTAAAATAGAAAGAAAGACTCGTACTTTTCCACAGATTTTATTATACGGTACAAGTTTATAGTACCGTATAATAAAATCTGTGGAAAAGTACGAGTCTTTCTTTCTATTTTAATAATGGACATGAAATGTTATTTATATGTGGAAAAAACGTGAAGTGGTGCTAGGGAAAATAGGGTTCTGACTGTACCACTGTGAGATATTCAAGATCACAGGTAATTCATTCCATATGTACATCAAATCAGTTTCATAAACATGCCTAAAATGAGGAAACGGCTGAAAAAGACTAGCGTTAAATAACCTGAACTACTATTGTTTCTAAAGGTTAGTCCCAGGAGTAACATTCGAGGAACTTGATGAAAAGTAAGGAGATAATAGAAACACTACACTTTACAAGATTACATATATGAAATACAATGCCATTAGTACAATTCACAAATATTCTTCCCATGTCAATAGGATGCAAAAATGTTAATTATATGCCGGCAGTCCATCCCCTTTCATTTCCTTGCAATCTGAATCACAAGAAACCACCATATGATGTCAGCATTATCAATTCTCAAGTATGTGCTTGTTATTTTCTTCCAAAATGACTGCATCATACTGTTAATTGTGAAATATCTTCATTTCTCTCATGGGTCAAACTTTAGTAATAGCAGAGTTGGATTGCCAGAGGAAATAAACAAAATACTTATATTGCCCATCAGCGAAGACCCATTTGAAATGCCCTTTAAATTGCTGGGAATTCCAGTGTAGGAAGCAAATGAATTATACTGCACTGAATAATAACTGAGCAATGACATCAAATATCACTGTACTGAGGACATGACAGGAAAACTTTTGAAAAGGTGGAAGGACATTTGACAGCAAGTAAAATTCCAATAGAACTGTGAAAGATAGTTTCCATACGTTTTGTTCGGAATGTGATATCTTGAGGCAGTGAAATATCGATGGGTAAAGAGAAACTTTTACATTTTATATCTATAATAGCAGCAACCAGTTTAATTGTGCTGAAATCTGTCTAGTAGTAATATTTTCATTTCATATTGTTGTATGGAATAATTCACTGAGGGTAGTATATCGAGAGTCTGGAGGGGTTTAAACTAAAAAAAGCAATTAGAGCCATTCTTAACTTGCCCACTAGATAGTAATGCTGGTATTTTTCTCGTCAATTAAAAGTATATTATCTATCAGCAATATAAGTATTAGAGGAAGAAAATTTTGTCAAGAATCACCTTTCAAGCGTCAAAAGGAATTCCATATAGATGGGCATGATATAAGAATTGAAAAATGTCAAGCTATACAACTAACTCTCCACATAATACAATACCAATTATACCTTCGTTTAAGGTATTTCAACAAGAATGAAACTTTTCTTGTTGGAAACACCATTGTATTCTGTTGGTTAATTCAGTGAACATAGCCGGATTTACTCCCGATGAAATGATTCTATTTGCCCATTTTAGTATTCTGACGAGTTCTATGACAGTTATATGTGAACTAACGGTACAATACATATAATTATTTCTGATACTTGTGATATCTAGTCTCCAATTTACTGTTCGCAACAGAGAATCAATATCATAATATTGAGAGCCTACATTTATTCCACTGGGAATGTAATTAACTCGTTTTTATATTGGTTACGTAAAAATTCACAAACCTTCGCCAATTTTGTTCACTTGAGAAATAGGAGAGCTTAAATAAATGATCCTAAATAACCTTAAGGGTCAATTATAATTAGTGCCATTTCTATGCATACATAATCTTCCAAGTTAATTTTTTAATTAGAATATATTAATTGGAGGGATATTTAACATTTGTCACAATGATCGGACGATACTGAAAATAATTAATATTTTTCAGTTAAAAAATTTGAATCAGATCAACCGCTCCGATTAAAGTAGTTCTAGAAGTAGCAATACAGATGGCGTGAAAAGTCAGCTTTCGCCAGGCGTTAGGTACTTGCAGCAAACCAATCCGTTTCTTGTGACGAAGGATTTTATGGGTACAGAGAGTGGTTCTTCGTGAAAATACTGAAATATTGGACAGCCTAATCGCAGCAAAACTTTGGTCGCCCATGGACGCACATGAATAGTCTTCATTTTATATTCCGGTTTTAAATTTGTTGGCGCATTTATCAAAATGGATAATGATTGGAATGTCGAAGATTACAAAATGTCTCACGAAACAGAAGATCATTGGCAACTCAGAAAAAAATTCATGCTGATGCATAAAGACAAATTTCCGGAGGACAAATTAGTTTGCCTGGCGCAAGTTTTTTCTAACGTAGAGTTTATGGGTTGCAGGTAAGGTCGTTGTTTGTTTACATATTACTGCATTTCTGGCTTTTGAGTGAATTCATTTTTACCAATCCTTCTGTTCTTCCGTCCTGTCTTTGGTCAGATATCCTGCCGAAACAATGACACTCGTAGCAGATCTGTCGGAGGGAATTGTCGAGGAATACAGAAATAGTCGTAAATCCAAGCTCAAGCGTACCTTTGTTACGGCATCCGATGCAGCCGGAGCAAAGGTAAAAGGTAATAGGAACTGTGAGTGACGAAATAAGGCTTTTTTATGCTAATAGCTCACATTATAACGAATATATACTAATTACGCCATTTTTATTTAGGAGGTAAAAAACAAAGGGATTCTCAAAGCTCATCAAGTAACAGCCAACCGTCTACTCAACAAAACACTACTTACGATCCGCCAACAGTTCAGAATATCCAAAACAATTCTATGCCCCCTACCGTAACATATGGTCCAGTAATTTCATCCGTTGTTCAGTCACAAAGGAATATATCTTCATCGGATGCCAGCTCTTCAAGTAAACCGTCATCGTCTTCGCATACCAATAAATTTGGTAAGTGAGTTTGCGTGTTATTTTTCATGCAAACAAAACATGGTGGTTATTGAGTTTGAGCATACAATTAATTCAGGAAAAGTAACCTTTCGAAAAATGCATTGTAATGTGTCGATATTGTTGTGACAGGTGGTGGTAATTATGGAGGTGTAAGAACATATACAATTGATCGGAGCACTGGGAGAGCTAAAGGTCCTGCAGAAATTTCGGACTTCGTGATTGTGCAAGATAAACGTCCAAATGAATCTCAGCTAGGATTACTGCTTAGGTCATCATCAGCTAGTGGCTTTAAAACAGAGACAAAAGTTACAGATCGAGATCGTAATTTCAAGTAAGTGATGTAGCATCGTGGAATGAGTTTTTTGTTGCTCTTTAGCAGGGTAGTATTGATGTAATATTTGGTATGCATTTATGCCAGCCGTGAAAGTGGTGCGTGATAAGTGCATGTGATGTTTGTCTTCCTGGTTGGCCGATCACGAAAAACTGAAATCAATGGGTAGAAATTTTGTGATATCATCTTACATTCATATGTCTGTAAATTGTTACGTATTTGTTAATGACTTTGCTATGAGCGACACATCATCAACGCAGTGGTTTTTTTCCATTACAACTGTTATATTGATTTAAAATGAATATAAGAGGTTGGTCTGAAAAGTTCTCGGCCTCGCCCCTAGATGGTATCAATACTCGCAAGATGATTTTCTGTCTCCCTTACACTTCTGTGAGTAGACGCCGGGAGAAATTGCAAAAAGTCCAACCCGCAATTCGCTGTATGTAATTGTTCAAATTAGTTGCGGTGGGTGTTTGGTTAGAAATGGAAAAAATCGAGTATCGTGCAGTAATAAAATTCTTCGTGAAAGAAGGTTTAATGCCGACCGAAATTCATTCAAGGTTTGTAAATGTGTATGGGGACTCCTCTCCTTCAATGACCACCGTGAAAAAATGGGCGGCCGAGTTTAAACGCGGCCGTGAAAGCCTCCAAGATGATCCACGTGAAGGACGTCCGAAAAGTGCAACCACACCGGAAATCATCGAAAAAGTGTACGGTATGATTTTGGAAGGTCGGCGTACGAAAGTGCGTGAAATTGCTAATGCGCTAGGGATATCGAAAGAACGCGTTGGTTACATTTTGTACGAGGAATTGCACATGACAAAGCTTTGCTCGAGATGGGTGCCGCGCTCGCTCAATGTAGATCAAAAGCACATTCGGACGAAATTTTCCACACAGTGCTTAGGACGCTTTGCGAAAAACCAGAGTGATTTTCTCAATCGGTATGTGACAATGGGCGAAACATGGATTCACCATAACAAACCCGAAAAAAAACAATCCTTGCAGGGAATGGAGGCCGGTTCCTCAGCTCCGAAGAAGGCGAAGACGGTACCATCGGCGGGCAAGGTAATGGTATCGGTTTTTTGGGATGCGAAAGGAATTCTGTTAATTGACTATCTTGACGAAAGTACAACAATAACTGGAAAGTACTATTCTAACCTTCTAACGAAACTGAATACAAAAATTCACGAAAGCAGACCCGACTTGCAGACAGGAAAACCCGTTTTCCATCAGGATATTGCAACTACCCACCAATGTGTCTTGGCGATGGGAAAATTGAGAGATTTGCACTATGAAGTGTTAGAAAATCCACCCTATTCCCCGGATTTGGCTCCCTCGGACTTCCACCTCTTCCAAAAACTCAAAAGTTTCCTCGCTGGGCAACGTTTTTTGTCTGATCAAGAAGCGATCAGGGCTGTAGACGAATACTTTACAGCACTTCCGGAAGAGCACTACAGATACGGGATACTGGCGCTGGAACACCGCTGGATGAAATGTATTGATAAAAAAGGCGATTATGTTGAAAAATAAAACATTAATGAAAACAAATTGTCATTTTCATCATTTATGATAACTTTTCAGATCCCCCTCGTACTTTGCAAGGCCCTGGGGAAGACTGCATGTGTGATATATATGTATAGCAAGCCAAACTGTGGTGAACACCTGTTTTTTAAGTGTGCTGAAATGTTATGTTCAATTTTGGACAAAAAAATGCTTGATTTCCTCCTGTGATGATATTTGTGCATCTCATCTTGCTTAAGTGGGAATAATAATGAACCCAAGCAATCATGCGAGAATCAAAAAAAGTTTAGGCATTGATATACTTGGATATCAAACTTGCATATAGCCCTCATGTTGTATTTGTGTTAAAATCTGAGTTCATTGACTAGAGTAACATTTACTAATCTATTCAAAGTGCAAAAAATTTTCATTGTTTATTCTTCTGTTCAGTATCCATTTTCATCAAGCTGTTTATATATGTGCCTTGTATTACAATTGTAATTAAAGATATTCAATGGAGAACTTGTTTGTGTTCATTATATCCCTATAATTTCTAAACTTTATGGAAGTGACCTACATCTAGTTAGAAATAAATTTGAATGAGCTAATGTAGCATTTTTCATTCCTACTATCAGGATATCTCTTTAGGTTTGAGCTTAGATTTACCATTGTTTATTGAACCAACCTTTGGGTGGCTTACTGGTGAATATATTGAAGGTAGTATGTGAAGTAAGTAAATCATACTTCACATATTGTAAAACGAACATATACCAGTCAAGTTGTCTTCTTTTTTTTTAGTATGACTTCATTTCAGTAGTGATGAATAAAAATTTGTAAATTTCATGATACTGCATGTTCAGTTGAAACACACCCGAAATAAAAACATGGAAATCTCAAAATCTGTTTATTCTACTTGTCCATAAATGCCTAGAAAATTGTACTGTTTTTGCTTTGTCAAGGTTACATATAGAAAGGGAGCATGATGTACGGAAAGATAGCTTAGGTCCAGGCATACTAACACTTGAGGAGATGGAAAAGGCTTTATTTAGCAAAAAGCGGCCGCATTTGGCTGAGAAGTGCTGTTTTATCAAGACAATACACCAGCTCACAAATCCGTTACAGCAATGGCCAAAATCCATGAATTAAAGTTTCAATTGCTACCTCATGCAGCCTATTTGCCAGATTTAGTCCCCTGGATTATTTTCTGTTCGCAAACTTGAAAAAATGGCTCGGTGGTCAAAGATTTTCCAACCATGAAGAAGCGATGTTGGCAGTTAATAGCTATTTCGAGGAACAAGACAGTTCTTATTAAAGAAAGGGTATCGAACTTACTGAATATCACTGCAAAAAATGTATAGAGCTCAAAGGAGATTATGTTGAAAAATAAATATATTTTTTTGCAAAATATTTGAGTTTTCTTTGTTGGGTCGGGTAATTCTGGGACCACCCTCGTATCAAACGCCTTTTCAAAATCGATGAAACAGGCAGATATGTCCTGATTGTATTCTATATTCTTCCAGAGCAGTGATCTCATTACTGCAATGGCATCACGCGTGCCTCTCCCATTCCTGAAACCATACTGATCATCCCCCAAGTAATAATTTGCCTTACTCTCTATTCTTTTGTAAATGATCCTGAGAACTTTAGCTGCAAGGGAAATTCAAACTTACTGTTCTGTAGTCCTCGCATGCCGTAGCCTTTACCTTTTTTGGGATAGGAACTAACACTGATCTGAATAAGTCTTCTGGCCAGTTTCTTTCCTCCGAGATACTGTAAATCAGTCCATATAGACACTTCCTCCCACATTTTAGAGTTATTTATGAATGTTGTTTACCCCAAAGGAATACTCGCTGTTGATAGTTTTTCATGTTTCAAGATAGTCAATGAAAATTATCCCACGCACATCCCAAAAAACTGACACCATGAGCTTGCCTGCAAATTGAAAGGTCTTCACCTTCTTTTGAGTGGGTTCTCCCTTTTGAATCCAGTGTTTTGATCTTTTGTCTCGGGTGGGAAGTAATGGACCCATGTTTCACCCATGGTTATGAAACAGCGCAAAAATTCTGCTTTGTTGCTGTGAAACTTAGCTAAAAGGTCAATTGAAACATCGTCACGACACTGGTTTTGCTCGAGTATGAGCAAACGCAGCGCCCATCTTGCACACAGCTTTCTCACATTCAAATTTTCAGTCAATATGCGATGAAGTGCACTTTTTGAAATGCCTACTATGTCTGCAAGCTCGTGCACTTTCAGTCAATGATCATTCAGTATCACTTAGTGGATTATCTTCACCGTTTCCGGAGTCGTCACCTCATTCGGTCGACCAATGCAATGCTCATCTTGACAGCTCGTACGGCCTCATTTTAACTGTAAAACTGGGTTAACCATGATCACCAGTGCAGTTCAACGTATGTGTGGAGAAAATTATTAAAGAGGCATGGGAAGAACTTGAGGTAGGAATGAAAGTGGGCAGGGAATTTGTAAAATCTGTTAGGCTTGCTGATGACCAAGCTCTAATTTGTCAGTTAGCTAAGGGGTTACGAGCATTACTGAGTGAATTGGAAATTCAGTGCAATAGATATGGGATGAGAATCAATAATAATAAAACAAAGGTTATGTGATTTTCCAGAGAGAGAAAGGTAAAGCTAAACATTGAAATAGGAGGGCAAAACCTAGAGCAGGTAGAACAGTTAACGTATCTAGGGAGTATTTTGGGCCAATGCTGTCAAAACAGTAGGGACGTTAGGAGAAAAATTGCCTTAGGAAAAGAGGCTTTCACTATGAGGAGGGAGTTCATGACAGGGATATTGATTAAGAATGTTAAGAAAAGACTAGTTAAAACTTAGATATGGAGCATTGAATTATAAGGTGCAGAAACATGATCATTGAAGCAAGATATTAGGTATCCCATGTCTAATATCTTGCTTGTAGATTAGAGACTTTTTAAATGTGGGTGTGGAGAAGGATGCTAAAGGTAAAGTGGAAAGGGAATAAACTCAGAAATGCTAAGCATGGTAGGGGAAGAGAGAGGAATGCTGAGAAAAATCCAAAGGAGGCAAGGAATGGGATGTTGGAGACAGTAATAGGATGGAAGATGTTGGACAAGCAAGAAAGAGGGAGGGAAAGGATAGCCAGGTTGGACAGAATGAAGGGTGGTAGACTATGCAGAATTGAAGAAGGATTAATTGTAGTTGGAGTGAGGCTGTCTTTTAGTCAAGGCTAAGAAATGCAGGAGTGTTAAGATGGCATTCATTCAAGACTGACCTTGAATGGTAGAATACCAAATCAGTAAAAATATGATGATGATAAATGGAATTGTTAGTAACCACCTTTAATTATTTAGTTCATAAATTTAGAGCTGGTGCAAATCTAGATCCTACCATGGACTACAACCTTGATGTGGTGGAAGGGCTTGTGCATTCCCATGACCCCTAGAACTGTGCTGGCAGGATCAATGATAATTGCTCCTGGTAGGGTCAACCATACTTGATAGGTCGAAGGTTAGGAGCCAGACGAAAGGTAGTCCATGCAGCGTCTGTTCCTCAGTGAGGCGGCTGCGAAGACATCTAACCCCAGTGGGGTGGCCATTAACCAATGGTGTCACATTAAAAACACTATTGAGGAAGGCAATGGGAAACCACCTCAATTATCTTTTCCAAGAATTATCATTTGGGACTTGGCCAAAATGCTGTGTGTCGTGCCTGGCAGTGGGAGAAGCAAGGCTTCCACAGTTGTCATATGTCAAAACCCTTGCAAAAGAAAACCAACAGTGGCAGGACAGAAGACCCAGAAGAAGAAGACCAAATTAGTTAGAATAGAAGATCTAGAACTTGGAACATTAGGCAAATGTTGACAACAGAAATATAAGGGAGTATTAAGCGAGAGATAGAGGAAATATCAATATTTTAGTTCAATGGAAGGTGGGTATTACTGGATTGATAGTTACAGAATAATATACACTTTAGGGGACAAGAGCCATCAAGGGGTTGCCATAATATTGAATAAAAAGGTAAGAAGAAGCAAAGTCAACAGAGAGCAAGCGATAGATAGAATATTACTAGTAGAGATGAAAGTAGAACTGACGAAGTTGGTCATTGCTCAGGTATAAATGCCACCAAGCAATCATGAGGAGGAAGAAGAGAAAACCTGAGATCCTTCATTCAAACAGTTTTTCAACCAGTAAGGACAAGGGACCGCACACGATCAATTTTGTCGTCAACACCGGTGGTTGAAGGCCGTCCCGTCATTGCATCATCCATGGCATCTTGTCGACATCTTTAAAATGCTTAATCTACTTGTAAAAGGATGTTTTCTTAAGAGCATTATCACCATAAACAGCTGTCAACATTTCAGTAATTTATTGATAACTTTACCACACTACCAAAAAAACTTGATGTTGATTCGTTGCTCCGTGATTTCGTCAATTTCCATTTTTGACAAACAGTAAAAATAAGGACAACAGAAACTAACATAACTGGCACCATAAGTACAGCTCAACGATCTGCCAAGCACAGGCAGCTCATTGGGTCTCAGGCAAACAGCGCCGCTAGTGGGCAAGATTATAGTCCACGTCATGGCTGCCAGATTGTACCAGTTTGCGCATTTACTGTACAGACAATGTATTTGCATTATTTATTTGTTTGGGGGGTTCATCTCTCATCCATTTGCACTGCTTGACTACACTAGCTCTGAATACCTTTTTAATTGTTTTCTATAATCAATGCATCCAGTCATGATTCCTTCTTGACCCTTTCTCACCCTAAATCTCTTGTTTTTTACCAAAAATACTCCATACTAACTATATTCAGTCAACATTTATCCTCAATCTAGCACACCTCAGTTTTAATTCTACATAATAATGTGGGAAGGAGTGAACCTTAATACACTCTTTTCACCTGTCTTAGATATATTCATTTTTATTGTGTACTCAATACAGTACTCACAATATTTCAGCTGGAATCCACTGGCATTTTTTATCTCTATCTTTCATGAACATTTTGCCAAGATAAAAATTATTCCCTCATTCAGGTATTTTGATGGTTACACTGCGTACAGCCCTGCTTACCATTCATCTCACTATAAAATGGTAAAATACATGTACGTAATATATTATCAAACTTTTAACTACTACTATTTCTGTGTGTGTGCTCCATTCCCAATATGATCATCTGAGTTTCACCTACTCCTCTCCCATTTGAATAATGTTCCACTGCGATTAGTGTACATAAAAAAACTGCCAGTATGTATATTAGCTGGTACAGCTTGGATGAAGTATTTTTCCACATTTTTTTATTTCTCCGAAGCAGTGTTATTTATCTTAGGGCCATAAGTCCTTCGTTAACATCAAGTGTTTTCATTTTTGTAGCGTACCTGTACGAGCTACTTCATAAATTATTGAAGGCAGAGTATTTTATACCATTAATGAAGTCATGCTTATGTTAGTATTTGTTGCACTAAAGTTTCATTTAATGCTAGTCAAAACTAATGTGGTCTAGTTTGATTAATGATTAAAAACACTTCACCAGGAGCCTATACATCTCCTTAAAGTTCCCTATGACATGCTAACAGATTTGATGGGTACCGGGTTTATGCTTTTATTGTATTGACATTCAATATATATGATTGACGAATTTCAATATTCAAGAGAGAAGTATTCATGATGAATTTATGGAGAGTAAATATACAATACCCATAAGAAGTTAATAATAGATGATTTTTAATGAATTTGTTTTAACTGTTCAGCTAACATAACTCTCTTCAGGCACTGGTGCTTTTAGAGAGTCTTACCAGGAGGGTTATTTTGAATAATATTTCTTGTTACTGATGTCATTGATGAGCTAGAGAACAAAGATAACTATTTTTTTCAACAGGTGTGATGTTTTTATCAATGGGAAATTATATGCTTCTGCAGAAGGTAATACAAAGAAGCAATCCAAAGAAGAAGCCGCCAAAAAAACATTAGATTTGTTGCGGCCATCTTGTTACACAATTGTGGTAAGTTATTTTCCGTATATTTAATATATGCCTGAGTGATAAACTTATGCATGCTGTTTATTACCATTAAAATGTAAACAGCAGTATGTTAATGTGCAAACTTAACTTTATGTATTCTTGTGTGCTGTTCATATCTTGAAACCCAATTTTCATTTTACCTTACGGAAAATTCATTCTCAAATTTAAAAAAAAATTGAAAGAATTGAAACTGAAAGAAAAATTGAGAGAGACAAATGGTCTAATAATTTGTTTAATTCACAATGGAAATTTGCCAGCAACAACATTTTGAGAGGCATATTCTAAAACATCTCTACTTTAAAAAAAGTATCCAGTTTGGGATTTAGAAAGAAATGTGGATGATTTGCCTGACCCTTAGAAAATCTTCCAAAACATATTTTGTTTAACAAATATAAAAAACAACTGCATATACATTATACATTAGTTCCTCAGCAGATACATTCAAAGTAACGACTATCATTATATTAATGAAGATTTAGCTCTGAATGTGCATTGCTGCTACAGTTCAAGAGTTGAACTGCTACCCTTGGAAGTGTGCAGGGCTTACATTTTGTTTTTATGGGATATTTGTAAATTATTGTGAAAATATTTTTATAATCAGAAAATTATCAATTAGTCTACTCTAGGAACCCCATGGTGTTTTCCCATTAAGGAGTACAAATAGCTTAATTGCATTGAAAATAGTATTTTCTGTCTAAATGAGACTTTTAAAAAAGATAAAAAATTAAATTATGTTTGCCCAAGCTGTGTGGTTCTTTCAAGCATTGGATCTTCCTAGGAAACCACAGGCTGGCCCCCAACCCTGATATGTTAATTTAGCCATGCTATAAGGCTTAGTAGTAGGTATCTTCACCTGTCAAACCAACCAATGGGTTGATAACTGTGGTATTGCATATGTAATCTATATGTATGTGTGTATCATTATCAGGTCAAGAATATGTTTCTTGGTGATGGTGAGGTGGAGAAAAGTCACTTTGATAGCAGCAAACCCCAGGCTAATGCTCCCACTTCCCAAAGTAGCTTGCTACATAAAGATAATATAGGGAACAAGCTTCTGAGATTGATGGGATGGTCTGGTGGAGGTTTGGGTGCCAATAAGCAAGGCATAGAAGAGCCAGTGAGGTGAGTCACATAAGATACAAGGGGGTGTCGGTAACTTTTAAATATTGCTAAAAAATAATCAAGATAGAAACTTAACTTTGGTTATTCTTAAGAAATCTGTTCTAGGTCACCATACAGTGTGATACATTTCTCAGTATTTCTTGACCAGTTGATGGCCGTCATTGTTTAACTCAGCAGATTGCATTGAAAACCATTGTTTCATCTCTTGAATGTCGTCATTTGTGCCATCAAATCTCAAACCGTGCATTGGTTTATTGTTCTGGGAATAGATTGGCTGAATAGGGTGGATGCGGCAAAATTTCAAAGCAACATTGCTTTGAACCTCAACCGCTCCTCGAGATGAGAAACTCTTGTTTTTCCTGTTTTCAACATTAATTCAAAATATTCTTGCTGCATTTTAAGGGTATGTTTTCCAATTGAAATCACATTATTATATCCTCAAGTGAGAATTATTAATTCTGTGATAACATTCATCCAAAACAAACAATAGTTGCTCAAGCCTTAACTAATAGAAGTTCATGAGCAAAAATTGAATAATTCATTAAAATCTCTTATGAGATGCATTGATTTATTCAAAGAGAGATTATTCAGTCAATTGGGAATTGTTAGTCCCGTGGGTACAGCTTTGGGTAAATGACTATAGGGCCTGGGTTTGATTTCAGTGCACCTTGGGTTTCACCCAAGCTGTACCATTTTTCTGGTACCAGGTCATCCTGGGAAACCACGGGTGGCACAGGGAAAGGAATTAACCTGTTACCCTGATTATGTATTTCACATGCCATTGGTCTTATCTCCAGAGGAGTTCTATTCTCGCCCATTAATCGACCTTTGGATTGATTGCTGTGGTCATCTACCATGTTAGTGACAATGCCTTAAAATCACTGTTGAGGAAGGCAATGGAAAACCACCTCAATTATTCATCACAACCCGTGGTGATGGACAAGTATAGAAATGATTATTGACACTCTGGAACCTGCCTAGCTGGGCCATGCATCAAGCTTGGCTGCAGGAAAGATGCTTCCACAGTCATCATGACATGAAATCCATGCAAAGCAGAACTCACAGTGGCATGAGATGACATGAAAGAGGACCAAACCAATTTGAATAGGAATTTAGAATGCTATGAGTAAGATAATAATAACAAGTATGGAAAACATTACAGTCTGTTCATATTCTTTGCAGACATCACAGAGTGACTATTACAGAGTCAGCATATATCTCAAAATAAAAATATAAGTAAGTGTACCGAGTAAAAACACAAAATAGGAGTTGGTAGCAGTAACAAGAGTATTTTCGTAGTTATTTATGCAGAAAAACATTTACCTAGAGAAAGGGAGGACAGAGAAATCAGAAAATATAAATGTGGAGATGGTGAGAGGAGAAGTAGATGTTAGGCCTGTGCAAGGGAAGATGGAAAGGCAGTGGGGATTATTGGAGTGATGATTTTATAAGTGCTTCCCTTCCTGAAAGTATGGATTCCACATACCACTGTGCTTAGTGTTATTATGATGCTGAAATATCTTCAGGATTGTTCATTGGCATGTGTGCTTTATTTAAGATACATATGGTGGCAGAGACTACAACTCAATAAAATTACCATGACATTCCATTGATATGTCACATTAGAGCCACCTCATGACATTTGTCAAGTTGACTCAATGGTGGTGAAAAAATAGGACAGTTGAACCCTCAGGTGCCATTATTTATTTTGCAGTGGAGACTTTTCTTAGCAATGAACTTGGATCTTCATGGGAGTGGGGGGATGCATATATAAGTTGCATCAATGATACCCCACTGGGCATTTGAAAAATTAAGTTATTAACTTTCTCTGTGGAATAGTGATTCTAAAAAATATCATAAACATGCACCTTGTGATAACCTGGTTGTTTTCACACTTAACAGTGCACAAAAATGCACTCTCTGCTGTAAAAGAGTCAGTGAATTTTCTGAAGAGGATTCTTGGTAAACCCTTGGAGAAATATTTTGGTGAGGAGTGGACAAAATGAATAATGATGGCAAGGGTAACAGGAAGTCAAGAAGAGGAAAAGTAATAGAAATAGAAAGGAGATAGAGAGGAAAAATACAGAGATTTATGAAACATTAATAGCAGGGAATTGAATAAGTAGTGAAGAAAATCAAGTGAATGAAGGAAAGAGGTTTGGTAGCAAGGCACACGGTCTCATGAAGTGAACAAAACGGAGGTCAGGAGTGGCTGTACTTCTGAGATGCTTGACTCATGCATACTGCATCCTAGATGATCCATGCAACGTCATCACTATATTTTCTACCCCAAATAACTTCAGCCAGCCATTTGGTTCCAAAGATATTTGAAAATGATAATAATAATAATAATACTTTATTCATTTTAAAAATGGTACAACCATATTAAATGTCGTCAATCATAATATTACTTAATATATAAACATAAGTTCTTAAATGTGATGAAGGTTGTCACAAAAGAATTCATCCAATGAGTAAAGTGGGTGAGCAAGTAACCAGGTATATACCCTATTCTTGAAACTCTGGATACCATCTGATTTCAACTGAGTAGGCAGATAGTTATACAGTCGTATGTTCATATTGTGAAATGTGTTGTAAGTTGATGACAATCTACAATAAGTAGTATTTAGATTCGATTTACCTCTTGTGGAATAGTTATGGAGGTTGGATCTTAATTGGTAAGTTTCTAGATTAACTTTCACATGAATCAGAGCCTTAAAGATATACAAACAAAATACAGTCATGATTCTATACCTAATAAAAAAAGGTTTGCAGGAATCACGTGGTGGTATATTAGCAAGAGAGCGAATAGCTCTCTTTTGCAGTAGCAAAATTTGCATGCATGCATTAACATGAGGGGAATGACCCCATAACTCAACACCATAATTCAAATGACATTGAAAGAAGGCATGGTAAAGTGTTAAACGATACTCATTTGAAATGATAAAGTTGAGCTTTCTTAACATATAAACAGCTTTACTAAGTTTATTACAGGTCTGACTGATGTGAGTCTCCGAATTAAGTTTTGTATCAATATAAATTCCTAGTATTTTAGCAGTTTCAATATCAGTTGTTTTTGATTTAAGACTGCACACAATATGCTGAGTTTTGTTAGTATTTAATTGTAAATGATTAACATCAAACCATTCCTTAGCCTGTTTTTGGGTAGCGCTAGATCGTAACTTTGCATCTTCTGGATGTTGACACTTTTGCACAAAAGTAGTGTCATCAGCATATAAAACAGATCTAGGTTTCATATTACAGGGCAAATCATTAATCATGATAATGAAAAGTACTGGGCCAAGCACAGAGCCCTGTGGTACACCACATTTTACCATTAATAGACAAGATCCTCACCCATGAAAACGTCCATCTGGTTGATGACTATAGTTAGGAATGCTATTGTCATCCTAAAAACATATGAGATATATATTGATTTGACTTATGAAGGACTTCGACTCTGGGAAATTTCAACTACCACAGCATTGAGCCAAACAAATTCAAAACCACTTTTATTTTTTTAATTTAAGGCTTAAGAAAAATATGTACTGAAAATTTAAATAAAGTTTGGTTAGGCAGGTCAAACAAGTCCAACAGTCATGGAAAACAGTAATGGAGGGTGATGAACATTAATATTATTGACTGCTCTTGGTAGCTAATTTTTTGTCAAAGGGATGGTAAACATTATACCCTATTCAGTTTCAATACCATCCACTTTCTTGTTGGTATTGGTCAACATCACTTGCTGCTATTCCACAACAATATCAGAGCAAAACATTCATGAGTATTCTCATGTGTTAGTGGGCATTTGTCTGTACTTGGAAATCCCTAGCTCTCACTTTTATTAATAGTGAAGGAAGTCAGAAAGCTGAAAAAAAGTCCATTGGCACCAATAATAGTGCAAGGTTAATTTAAGGCAATGTTGTGAGAGCTCAAATTTTAGCAAAGTGTTATCCATTAAAGAGAGTGCTGTACTGTACTTGAATATTTTTAGTTTGTACAACTTCATCACAATCTGTCATGTTAGTGAGTCCATTTTACTTTGTAAAAGGTGGCTTTTTCACCTGATATGTGATTTATATACTTTCCATGGGTATTAGAATATCATAGATTAGTCAGTGAGTTTTAAATGTATTCAAGAATCTTATAAACTAACTGGGAATACTACAAGCAATTATGTTTTAATGAGTGAAATCTGTAATGCCAATGAAGAACAGAATTGCACAGTAAAGATATGAACAAACATGTAACTTGTGCGATTAAAATACTTGGTTTGCAATAAATGTATTTCTTTATGAATAAATTAAGATTAACTTTTATTTAGTGTACAGGAACATGTAAGAAGAGCTGGATTGGGAATAAGTTCACTTGAATCAAAGCCTGGGGCGGAATTCAAAGCAAAAGCCTGGACAATTTTGAGAGATTTTGCTCATAATGTATCTGGTAGCTGCAATAAGGACCTAGTATTCTCTTCTGATTTCAGCCGTGAGGAAAGAGCAGAAATACATCAGTAAGTACTTGTGTGTTATTGGAATTGTATGTATTATTATGGTGGAAAAAAAGAAAGATAAAGAAATAATCTTAGGATCTTACTCTTTGTGGCCACAAAGAGGCGAAAAAGGAGAACTTGAATTATTTTTCAATTACACTGAAAAAAGTGAAAATAACTTGCACAAATTCAATCTGCCACTTGGGTTTGTGGATCACGTATTTCACTGCTGTGATAGGGAGACCTTTGTGAGAGATGGTTGTGGCTGATACTTTGTGGAAATCCATTTGTAAAGCACAAAAAAAGAATCAAAGACTTTTTCCGCAGGACAAAGGGTATTTCTACCAGAAAGAAATTATTGTTGACTAGTTTTGCTTCACTGAACGATGCTTAGATGATGCTTAGGTATGACGAAGCTAGTTGACAATGATGAATCCTTTCCTGCGGAAACTCAATGGCATTAATTCTTTTTTTGTGCTTGAAAGGGAGATTTATAAGTGACTCGAAAATCTAAAATGAAAGGAAATTTATTTTTTCTTTTGATTTTGGATTTTAGTGAATTTGACATGAAAGTGGAATCTCAATCATTTCCGAGTGCATGCATATAATTCAATAGAGTCACCGTAGATTACGGAGTCAAATAGGAGAGTATATTTGTTTAAGAAAATCTCTCATTCTTTCAATTGTGACTTTTTTGAACTTTTTCTTAAAATTTCTCTATCACTTTTTGTACAGAAAGTTCGCAGCTTAATGGCTATTTCTTCATTCTTTCTTTTTCTTTGAATCTCCGCATGTACATTCTTCATTTGCATAGAGAATGAATTATAGTTTATTCATATAAATAGTCTTATCTCCCTTGCATACCTTTTATATTGGATGATAAGTATCTTTTAAGGTTCCCATACCTGTTCATCTTGAGTAAATATATACTTATACTTACTCTACTACTAGCACTGTACCTTAACTCATTTAAAATATTTCTTGTTTTAAGTTTATTTAGCTGCATACACCTATGGCTTTCCCCTTCCTTGCGTACCATTAATTCTTTCCTCTTGTATGTAAATTTCGGGAATCATCTATAGATGGCAAAAATAGCTCATCTATTCCTTGATACTTGTCTATAATCAATGTATCCAGTCCACAGAGGAAAGAAAAGAGGGGTCAATCCACTTCCACAATTCACAATCGTATCCATTTCCAACTGATTCCAGTTGAAATGCATACCATACTTAAGTTTCACCTACTGCAATGGGATTAAAAATTTTTTTACTGCCATTATGCTTCCTTGGGCCAAATTCTTTTTAGGTACTCCACATGCTACCAAAATTTCTGCTGAAGTTTTATTTCTTCAGGAGTCCCGAATTGTCCATGAAAGTTCTGCCAAGATTAGCAGTACACTACATTATACTAGTAGCCACAAATTTATTCAAAGTCATCCTAAATACAGCAACACTTGATGGACTTAGTGACCACTGAATAGTGCTAGTTAAGATTAACTTGATGAGTGTGAAAAGTCAGAAACCCAAAAGAAAGATTTACTTGTTTGACTGGGTCGATCACTAAGGATTAAGGCGTGATCTGCAGCAGTCTTATGGAACATTTAAGGAAAGTAGTAGCTTCAGAGACTGAGAGAGTTTGTGGAGTGCTCGAATCACTGGGGCTGTAAATGAAAACATATACCTAGTAAATTTAGAAGTGACTGGAGGGAACCTAGAAGTTACAACGTAGACATGGTACAACGTGGAAGTACGTTAAGCCCTAAAACATCGAAGAGCATGGTATTATAAAATGAGGAGATCGCACAAGGGTGAGTCTAATGATAAACAAAATGAAATAATACATAACTATGAAACAGCTAAAGCATTAGCAAGAAAAACATGTCGCCAGGCATTAATGGAATTAAAAAATAAAAGATTAGGTGAATATATGGACCCAAAAGCATTTTGCTCATATATAAGGGAGGTTTAGAGAAACAAGTCGACAGTGCCATACCTAAATATTACTCATAGTTACAAAACGATGGCCTCAGAAAGAGCTCCTTTCCTGGAAATAATATTTGATAAACCCCTAAATGATCACAGAGTACCCAAAGTCTGAAAATAGCCAATGTCATTCCTATATTTAAAAAAAGGCGACTGAGAAGATACGAGTAATTACAGACCAATCTCTCTTATATCCACCTCATTCAAAATTTTAGAGCCCACATTTGTAAGTCAATCATGAAATATCTCGATTCTCAGAGTTTCTTTACAAAAAATCAAAATGGTTTCTGAAAGGATATTTTATAGGGATCTTCCGGGACCCAACTGGCACTTTCCATTCATGATATTTTGATCACAGGATAAAATAACATTCTGGTCGATGCTAAATTTCTAGATTTTAAAAAGGCATTCGACAAAGTCCCCCATTAAAAGTTGCTCCAAAAGTTAGGTAGCTGCAGGATTGACAAATGTGTAATAGACAACAGAATGAAAAATAACTTTTTAACAGACCACAAGCAAAGGGTGATAATAAATGGAGTATCATTGGACAAAGTAACCGTAAGATCGGGTGTCCCACAAGGAAGTATTGTCGGACCACTATTGTTCCTTTTTTACATTTGACATTGGGTCTCAAGTTTCCAGTAAACTTTGTCTATTTGCTGACAATGCTGTGATATAAATGGAAATGTCCAGTCATGAACATACAGTATCATTAGCTAATGACCAAAATGCAGCTCAAAAGTGGTGCGAGACATGGGAGCTAGAGTTAAATCCAAGAACACTTACTCTCCACAAGAAACCAACATAACACTTACAGAAATGGTAAAATATGTGGGTGTATCGATAACTTAGGATATGTCATGGGGAAAACACATTCGTGAAATTTGTGGAATGGCTAATAAATAGTTAGGATTCATAAAAAGAATACTTGGGAATTGTAATGAAAGGGTCAAGGAGCTTAATTATTTCACATTAGTTAGGCCCCACTTTGGGTATGCTTCAAGTGTGTGGGATCCTCATGAAGTAGGCTTACCTTTGGAAATAGATTAATTGCAACATAGAGCAGCTAGGTTTGTGAAAATTTGTTATGAACATGGAAGCAGTGTCAAGACACTATTGGAAGAATAAGGATGAGCTACTAGTTGACAGTAGGCTAAAATACAGGTTAAATTTACTGCATAAATTTGAGGCAGGTTACTTATCTGAGGATCTTAAAGACATATTACAGGCCCTCACTTATTATGGTAGATCAGATTACAACTTAAAATCTGGGAGCTTGATTGTAGAACAGTTAATTTAAAATGTTTTTTCCTAGAGCCATTGGAAATCAAAATAGATATGACAGCAGTCGAGTAGGAGATAATTAGAATTGGCAGTGTACATATATATTTGTCAGTATCCTGCATGTGAGTACTTTCTTGCGTGTGATTAAATTTATTTGAGTGCATGATCAAACTAATGTGTGTATGGAGGTAACATTGCAATTGTGCATGTGTGGTTGGTGACCTTACACCCCCTGCCCACACGCCCTTGCAGCGGCTTGTGGGGTGTTGTGTAGATGTACAGTTCATGACTTCTTCTCATGTTTGGTGACAAAATTTTATTTGGCTAGTTGTAAATCACAATAGCATTAACCATAATTGACTGTCCATTTTTATTATAATGATGGCATAAGCCATAAAAATTCTTTCCTTTGTTTTCTCCATGATAGGATGGCATACAGACTAAATTTAAAGAGCCGGAGTTACAAGAAGCAGGACCGTCAGCTGGTGGTTTCATATAAATATACCATGAAAGATATAGTGGCTGAACTAAGGAGCTGTGGGGGATCCAATGATAAATATGAACTCATACCTCCAGGGCGGAATAGTGCTATGACCTTCTAAGAATGAATGGAATTGCATGATGTATAAATGCAACTTGAACAATTGTTCCAAATATGCTGACTGGTAGTGTTAACTGCAATTCTCTTGAAATGAGAATTTGTGGAAGAGCTTGTGCAATCCTAGTGACTGTAATGGATCAGAAAAACTGTATTTTTTATATGTAATTTTTATTCTTTGAGATCCCTGAATCTTTCCTGTTCTCAAAATGCAAAATCCTCATGTTGCATTATGTTCACGATTATCACATCATAGACCATGAATCTCTTGTCATTAAAGTGCATTTAAATTGTATTCAGTGTGAAATGAATACAAAATACTGATGCCTTTTCACTGTGTTTAACCCTAATTATCCATATCAACGTAATGAAAGTGACTTGAGGACGTAGTAGGCACACTTCCCTTTGTGACAATTCATATAATTTCATTCCATGACGTATTTACAATGCTGATTTGTTCACAATTGTAATTAAATATTACCTTCAATATTGATATAAGGACATACATGTTCAGTTTTGGTTTAACAACTGACTTCTCTTGAGGCACTTTGAACCTTTAGTGTGTATACAATTTATATTAATTATACGCACTATTATTCAGAAAACCAACATTACTTCATGATAATTACATTGTCAAGGTCTATAGCAGTTGTAGTGATTCTGTGACCAATAAATATTTTATTGTCCTATAAACTTATTTCACTTTGTAAGGTTTTTCATGTGATGATGAACACAGAAGCCTAGCTGTCCTACTAATACAGCTGGATTGAATGCCTAAGTTGCCAGGACTCATTTCTGTACTTTTATCCATCATCATTTCTCAGAATAATTAGTTGAAGTGGTGTCCAGTTGTCTTTTTCAACGGTGTTTTGAACAAGACAGCATCAATGAAATAGCTTCCCAACTGAGATTAGATGCCTTTTGCAGTCAGTTCACTGAGGAATGGATGCTTTGAGGACTACCTTGTTATGGCTCCTATTCCTTGATCTATCTGGCATTGGGGACCCTACCAGGAGCAGTAATTATTGCCCCCAACAGCACAGTTTGAGGGGTCATCAGATGGTGAAAGCCCTACCTCCAAGAGTCCGTAGCAGTCTCTGAGGGGGGAGTCCGGCAAAGGGGAATCAGCAGCACAGAAGAGGGCCGAAACAAGAAGTGACTTGGAATGTTAGATCAATATTATGAGCTGGAGAATTAGAAAATATAAAGTGGGAGATGAAGATAGGTTATATGGATATTTGATAGTTGTGCAAGCTGAGATGCAGTATAGCAGGGCTTACTGTAGTGATGGTTATCTAGAGTCTTAATTAGGATAATGTGGAGGACAGAAAAAACCAGATATTATAGAGGGCAAGATGATGGGAGTAAACACGGTATAGGACTGTGTCAGGTGAGATTGAAGGATAGCGGAGATTACTGAAGCAATGGTTGTAGATTAATATATAGCAGAGCGGAAAAGATCCATTTTGTTGCATTGAGAGATCCAATTTCTTGTGCACAACACATAAGTAAGGTTAGGAAGTATGTCCCATTATACTAATGTTTTGTGCACAGAAAATTGGATCTCAACAATGCAAAAAAATGTATACAAGGTAATGGATGTGAGATGAAATGTAATCAACCAATGAACATGAAGTTCATTTATCCGACAAATTTCAGGAGTCAAGTGAGGAAATTGATTTTCAATCCACAGATCTCCTTAATTATGACAGTTTGAATTATTATGTTATTTACCTTTGCAGTTATTCAGTCTCAGCAAACTTCTGGTTTCATTGCCGCTGTAATGACAAGGGACACCGGGGGGGTTTCGCACCAGTGTAGTCACAGCCACCTGGTGACTACCATGCTGTAACGTCACATGCCCAGAGCAATGAAGGGACCCCAAGAGGATAGACTTTGGCAAGTGCATTTGCCTTCACCCTGCAGGCCAGAATGCACTAATTTTATCCTTCAGTGAATCTTTAATTCCACCAATAATTATTATAATTGTGATTATTCCTAATAAAATTACATTTAAACACAATCTCAAGTGCTTAAAGCATATATAAAAATTTAATTCATTACCATATGAAAAATGTTACTGTTAATGCATATCACTTGTTACATTGTACATTTGATACCATATGTAATATGAACTCTACTTTTTCAGTAACTTTCTAGGCAAAGAATACATTCAAACACATACTATAAAGAGTTAAGAAAATAAAGGTTTCACTTCACATATTTATTTGTACTGTTTGCATTATGTTTATTAATGCTTGCAGGTGCAATTAAACAAGTCCAATACAAGGGCTCTACCCAGGAAAAAATGTGTATTCTATCCATCTTTTCACTAGGTCACAAGTCAGTGTTTAAGGTAATGGTTTCCCTACATAAACAGGATCTCCAACGTGTACAGTTCCCTCTACATAGAGTCCAAGGTTTATTCCCATCACTGGAGCTGTCCCTTCAAGGCGCAAGGCTTCAGGATCAGTTAGTTTTCGGTACCTAAGTGTAAAATGAAAATTGAATTCAACTTCCCAATTGATCAGATAATGATAATTACTGTAAGAGGAAAATGTTTTACTTGAGAAAAACAAATTCTACTTTAACCCTTTTGCTGATGCTCACTCTCCGGAAATCTAAATCCGGATGCCTTTCACCATGGGTTCAGGGTAGCTGTTTAGTAGGAGTATATTTTTCTCGTTGTCTTGTTCCAAAATACCATTTTTGCATTTTTTCTGTCAATGTGTAGATGCCTTGTTCCAAAAAACCATTAACAAATTTTTTCCAATCTGAAAAAGTTTTGCCTGTCACGGCAATTGAACCAGCAACCTTCAGCTCCACAGGCAGACATGCTTCCACACGACTACCCTCGCCCCCAATAATAGCAATATAGAAACAATAAAGAAAATAATCTATATCCACTTTTATTAATGGAAAATTTGTAGTAATTTATTTTGACAAAGATAGTTTCAATGACACGGATGCTGAATAAGAATATTAAGAAAAGGCTCATTAAAACTTTTATATGGAGCACAGTTATGTACGGCGCAGAACATGGTCATTGAAGTAGGATGATAGATGTAGATTGGAGGCATTTAAAATGTGGGGTTGGAGAGGTGAAGTGGACAGAACCAAATGAAAAAGTGCTGGGTAAGGTGGGGGGCATTGTACAGTGTAATGTTAGGTTGTGTTTTGTTAGAAGAAGCAAGATATTTATATTTAATTGGTAATTTTGTCCATCCAAAACCAGCCTTAACCGGTAGATTACCTAATAATAATAATTTCAATAAAATTTTCAATCATGTTAGCGCAACACAGAGCATGATAAGGTATGTTTACGGTAGCCTACCGTGTGAACATACTATAAGTATATTCACCGCAGCCAAAGGGTGAAAATTATCTTTGCAACATTTGATGATGTTTTGGGTCAAAATACAATACAAAAAGCATTTCGGAATTATAAACTCCTTCCAATAATTTCAACATAATTCACCCGACAACCCACTCACTTTAGAATGGGTCAATTAAAAATCAATTGAAATGAAGTAGAGAAAAATTTCCTAATGGCATGTTAAGAGAATGGCTTCGTGAAAGCTTTACAATAGGAAACAGTGATTCAATAAGTGGGTCCTTGATTCACAATGGGTTCTCAAAACAAGAATTTTCTTTATAATACAGTTTATGAAAAAGCTTACCATGCACTTCATGATTGAAAACTCAAATTCCATTGTGTGCATTCTTGGAAATATCCTACTTTATTGGGTTTAATATGTCCTCTTAGACTTTTTCTAAATATCATGCCACTATGATTAAATATCTTTTGCTAGGTAAATTTTTCACACCTTTTTTGCTCTGACAGCTATATGTTTTGCCCCATGGGATTCCGACTGCATCATACATGTGATAATAATAATATATTTTATTTGCCTAAAGATCATATTTTTAAAATACCAGGGGTATAAATATGTGGTTTAATAATGTGTGCTATAAACTTGAGTGCCATGCATGGAAAATGCACTCACAGTTGTGGTAACTGCTCTTCAAAAGTTGCCACAATTTTTGTGATGCTTAATACCAAAAATGGCCTTCATTACTGATTATCATGGCTTAATATCAAAAACAGCATTAATCAAAAAGTTACCCAGTGGTAGGAGCATTGATGAGAGATTTGGAAACAAAGGAATTCCAGGGAAATGCATTAATTATTATAAGGTTTTTTTACTGACCTTTAATCTTAAAAACAGGCAACCAATATATCTGTAGCACAAAGGACTGTAATCTTAGCACCAAATCTTTTACGATTTGGGAATACATGCATTTCTGGGAGTGTACAGTATGAATAAGTGGGGCTGTGGGAATGTACACTGTAAGCAAGCATGATTCTTTAATGACCTAGAATTAGGAATCATATTTAGCTCAAATCATACATATCCCAAAATGCAGAATAAGTGGAGGCTAGAAGAAAAACTAATCTTCATGGGGGCTCTCAGAGCAGAGTGATGTAACAGAGGAACCAGATGATACATTCACGATGTGCAACCTCTTTTTCCCAGCACAAGGAAGAAAAGCTGCACATATTACATAGGTTTATATTGTAAGCCTATTTTATAGTATCACATATGATCTTGGCTTTCTTGTATCAATGATTAGGGTGTGTCAATCACCACTAACCATATAGCCTTTTCCAGTAAATGCCAGGAGTTTTAAGGAAGAGGATGGCCAAAAGCCTGGGCTAAATTACTCTTCCTTCCTATGTTTTGATCTGGCTATTACATGGCTTACTTCTAATTACTGATTGGTTTTAGTGTAATTTTTAAACTGCAAATTTTAATCTTTTGCTGTAACTGGAGTTTTTTGATATTGATTGGTTTGACAGTACTTTTGGTTGGTTGGTTAAACAGTCAGTTTAGTTGGAAATGAAAAGTGGAAAGCTTGTGAGTTCCCAATGGGAAAATATCAGTTTCACTCATGAGAAAGAACAAAAGAATCAACTAAATTTTCTAGATATCAAGTGTCAAGAAAGGGACGAGGCTTTGAATTTGCAATTTTTCGGAAAAGTACCGCCACAGGCCACATCATCCCCTTCAACTCCCGCCATCACATTTCTCACAAGCTTTCCACTTTTCATTTCCTACTAAACTGACTGCTGGCCATTCCTCTTTCCAAAAATAATTTTGTTCAAGAACTCAAAACGATTAAAGATTTAGCATTGAAAAATGGCTACAAAGAAAATTTAATGGAATACTACAAATACTACAAACAAAGCGTTCCTATAAAGCAAACAATCTTTTGTTCAAACCAGTTGATGTGGAGGAAATAGGTTACAAATGGTGTAAACTTCCTTATTATGGATTGATTTCACAAAAGATAGCCAACCTCTTTCCAAGGGTAAAATTTTTAATAGCTCTTTACAATACGAATAACTTAAAATCATTTTTGAACACTACAAGAGACAAAGTAAGAAAACAAAATTAAAGGGGCATTTATAAGTTAACTTGTAAGGACTGAAGTGCTATATACATAGGCCAAATAGGGAGATCATTAAAAACACGGGTGGACAAACATAAACGCTGTTTTAGAAATTGTGACCTCAAGCAATATCACTTCGCCAAGCATCAATGAGAAGAAAATCATGGGAGTGATTTCAACCCAGAACTCATACACCAGATTGACAAAGGAATGATGATGGACGAGTGGGAAGAGATAGAAATCAGAAAGAATTTAAAAACGGGTCATTTGGTTAACAATTGTTTGCTTGAATACCTCTCCCCAATCCTGGAAGTATCCCTTCCCTTCACAAAAAGACCCAACACCCTCCCCCATCTGTGAACCCACCAATCACCTTTCCTGATGCTTAACACCCCTCTCCCCTTCCCATCTATGCCGATCACAATCTTTTCCCCTCCTTCCTACCCTCTCCCTCATGAATGGTATGTTAATGGACTGCGACTTAATTAATTTGTACCTCATGATGACACTTAAGCTTTGGAACTAGTTGTACATAAATTAAGAACAGTGGAAATATACATTTTGTTTTTCATTTAATGATCATGAAAAGGTTTTCACTTTTTAACCAGGCTCATTACGTATCACTCTTTCCCATGAAGTACTCTTACTTCAAGAGGTTCAGAGGATAAAAAAAACATTGCTATATCTCATTTATAATTTATTTTTCACCATCATTGTTTCACTGCAATGCATCATCATCAGATGAAACCATGATCATGAAAAATTATTGGTGAACTGAAATACAGTGTTATCTGTCCCCTAAACCTCATAATGTAAAAGACAGAATACCAAGAATGACACATTTAACAGCACTGACAAACAGTTCAATATGTATTTAAATTACTTATATTCAAGTCAGATACTCACGTCTTTAATGTTTCAAGAGGCTCTTTATGTTCGTTTCTAATTCCCTTCTCTGGGTCAACAGTAGTAAAAATACACCTAAAATGTGAGGAGTAAATTAGTACACATTATACAAGAAGCTATTGCAAGAGCAATGCATAGAAACAGGATATCTTTTATACAAATGACTGCTATCATTAGTACCTAAGCTAATATTGACAGAAGCCAAATAATTAGGTACTAGCATTAAAAAATCTCTGTAGCGATTTTAATATTGGAACTTGTGACATTAGCAGGTAAGCTTTGCTACATCAGTTGATAAGCACAATATTGAACACCAGAGAAACTGAGTCTTCAAATACATGTATATCATTGGTGCTAGTGAATATTGAAATTAATAAGTAAGCTGAGTTTACTTTCAGAAGGACCTTACTTTCTGTGACAATCAAATTTCTCCATGTCTTCCCTTAAAGAATAATAATCTCGTTTGGTGCATTAACAGAAATGGTGAACTTCCACCTCAGGAAAATATGACTCACTCACCGGGTACATGGTTTTACATTTCGGAAGATAGGTCCTTTCTCATTTCCAATACGAATCCACTCCCAGTTGTCTTCATCAAATGGCTTTCCACCATCAACAAACTTAACTATTAAATTAGGCCGAAAGTTTGCACAGGACACTTGATCACTTTCATCTAGACGAGTGTTCAGTTCAGCCACAGAATCTTCCGCTATTAGTAAGAATGCAGAGAGGTCAGAAAAGGCACCCTAGAATTTGGAGCATAAGAGATTTATATTTATATTAACTTTGATTTTATTGAAAAAACAGAGAAAATTATCGTTTACTACTATTCTATCACAAAATCTTAAATAATCAGCAATGATTGATAATCGGATTTCAAATGCAACTAAAACATTTTTATACAAATTACTGGAAAGTTATTAAGGAGAGACATCTTGTTATTTATATCCATGACCTGAAGAGTTGTTTTAACATAGTAGATTTTTGTTCGAATCTCATACTGGAAAACAAAAAGATTATTTAGGATGAATCTCCTTAAAAACTGAATATCAATAAAATTGTATTTCACTGAATGACCATTACAGTTTGGCAAATTAAGAAGACAGTAATTATGGAGGAAAATAATTTCTCATACAACTATTTAACAAGGTGTAACAAATAACCTAAACTTGTTGAAATTTGAGTGTATTTTTGCCTCTTGGACTTAAAAATGTAGTAAGTTAATCACAATGGGTAAAATTCTCTATTTTCTTCACAAATTGCATGTCAGACTCCTATTTAAGTGTCTCTAAGGGAATCAACGTTCTAGAAATCAGTGGTTTTTTTGCCTTTACATCTATTATAATTTGTCCAACAGAAATATTTATTGAAAACAATTATGGCAACAAATATGAGTTTGGAAAACTGCAGAGTCAAATACAACTTTTCTTAGCTCAGAGATCTGTTTTTTCGTCAGTTTCTCTGAAAATTCAACATTATCAGGTAGTCTACCATTTAAGGTACGTTTTGGATGGATACAGACCACACTCCTACATTTTAACTAAATCAAATTTCAAAAATCTGATACCCTGCACTACCGTCACCTTTTCTCCATTTCTATATATCTCTGTTCATTCTCTCCCAAATCCCCATCCTAAAAGTCTTCTACTTTATCCTAGCCTTCAACATTCCATCACTAATCCAAGTGCATTGCATCTCTCTCTTCTACCTTCTTTGGATTTCTCACAGTAATGCCCTCTACTGCATCATCATGCTCTATTGCTTCTTGTTTGATTTCCTAGCCATCCACTGCAACTTTTCCATCCTTCCCCACACTCACTTTAAAGCAGCTTCCAACTTTTGCCTATCAACTAGCTTCAATGATCAAGTTTCCAAATTATACAACACCCATAGAAAAATTTTCACTAGTCTGTTCTCAATCTTTTTACCCACTCTCCCAGTCATCAATTCCCTACGTCTTATGAAAGCTTCTTTGTCTAATGCAATTGTTGTTCTTATATCCTTACTGTATCTCGGAAGTGTTTTGGACCAACAAGGTCAAAGTAGTAGAGAAGGAGAAGAATTGCGCTGAGCAAAGAGGTTTCCACAGATACAGGGAGTTGATGACAGGGACATTGAGTAAGGATATTAAGAAAAGACTAATTAAAATTTTGATATGGAGCATAGCTACATACGGTGCAGAAACGTGGTCATTGAAGCAGGAGGATTGACGTAGATTGGAGGCTTTTAAAATGAAGGTATGGAGAAGAATGGAGAAGGTGAAATGGACAGAGAAGAAAACAAATGAGGAAGTACTTGGTATGGTGGGCGAAGAGAGGGGTTTTTTGGGAGAAATCCTACGGAGGCAGGAAAAGTAGATGAAGGGGGTATTGACCGGCAGTGGATTGTTGAAGATTGTAATAGAGGGGAGAATGTTAGGCAAACCAGGAGAGGGAAGATACAGGATAGGGATGTTGGACTGGATAAAGGGAGGAAGGAAGTGCTCGGAGATGAAGAGAGACCTGATATAGAGTAGGATGTGGGATTTTGTGTTTTGTTAGGAGTAATGAAATATTTATTTGGTAGTTGTGTCCATCCAAAAACCTACCTCAACTGGTAGATTACCTTAAAAAAATATCCTTACTACTGCAACCATCTTGGTGCAAGGTACTTCTAAGATAGGTATAAAGTTCTACCTGCTCTTAGTTTTTCCCCTCTCATTTTAACGTTTTACTTAGCCTTTCTCTTTCTAGTAAGCTACATAACCTTTATTTTTTTGTATTTATTCTCATTTCAAACCATTCACACTGATTTTCTAATGTACTTAGCAATGATTGTAACCCCTGACTGGCTGGATAACTACAGCTTGATCATCAACAAATCTAACTGATTTTATGAATTCCCCACCGACCTTCATTCCTATCTCCAGTTCTTATAATGCCTCTTTAATCATTTCCTCCACATTAAGCAGCACAGGTCATAATGGACACCTATGCCTTAATCCTCTTCCTAACATTGCCCATCAGGACACCCCATTTCTCACTTACACCTGAGCGGTCTGGCACATGTACAGGTTTTGGATAAGTCTCCTATTTCTCCAATCTACTCCTATTTTCTGAAATATATCATTCATTTCCCCTATTTACTCTATCAAAGTCCTTTTTTAAATCTATAAAATAGATAAGTACATCCTGATTTTATTCTGTTCCTCTTTATTAGTGACATAACTGCTATAGCATTAGATGTGACTCTCCCTTCCTGGTCCAAACTGATCATCCCCTAAGTAATCCTTTGCCCTGCTCTCCGTCCTATTGTTGATGATCCTGAGAACTACTTTAGCTGCGTGTTAAGTCAAACTTATTCTTCAGTAGTTCTCACATATTGCAGCCTTTACCTTTTTTGGGATGGGGACTTAAACTAACCTGGCCTAATTCCTCCCACATAAATGCTATGAATTATCCCATTAATGTCTCCCTTCCCTGTTTTCCTAGACCCTTATGTAGTTTTGCAGAAATTTTATCTATCCCCAAGGCCAAATTCGATTTCAATGCCCTCCTTATCTTAATATCAAGTATAACTGGACCCATGCTATGTACCTCATTTGTCATATTCTTTTTCTAGGTCTAAACTTAATGGCCTAATATTTTACATGTATTCTTTTTACCAAAGATTCTATCAAAGTATTCTATCTTCAAGTAATTCTATTCAAAGTATTCTTTCCATCTCTCTCTCACTTCTTTCCAGTCTCAATCAATAATTTTCCTCCCACATCTTCGCAAAGGTCAAATACAATGCATCCCATAGAGACTGCCTCATTTGACTCAGTATAATCCACATCACATACCCTCTTCTCAGATGAGCTAATTTGGTAAGTGAATTTATTGTATGGAGCTGGGTCTCCTCCAAGTATAGGGCTAGATTTGCAACTTATCTTGGCCAAGATATCATTTAGAGAAGCATGTCTACCTTTTTAACTGATTAGATCTCTCCTTCAAACCCAAAGCATTTTGATCTCATTCAAAGATTTTATATATTATCCCAAATTGTATTAAACTCAATTACAAAGTCATTTAATGAGGTGTGAACAAAATGCTATCACGAAACCTTACTTAACAGCAGAGTTCTTAAAAATTAGTAAACAGTAAATTGTTTCAACATACTTTTCTCATGTCATGTATTGACACCTCAGATCCTTTATCACTTTTTAGATCAAACTAGTGTGATGCATGGATGCCAGTGGGGTGGGCAACAGGAGGCAATACCCCCCCCCCCCTAGATGTTGTGCAGTCTCACGAATTTTAATACTCTTATAATCTATTTTATCACCCCAGCCACTAAGCCTACTTACATGCACGCGTGAAGCAAATCATGTTCCTGTAAAAGAGTAAGGTGGTATGCAAACACAATGATCTGTGAGGAAGCTTTGCTGTTATTACCCTTCCCCCAATTGCCCCGAGCCATGCTAGCAATTATAAACTGATATCTCTTCACTTACTGTGTCTTCTGTTGTAAGAGACTGGTAAATCTGGTTGAAATGACTGACTCTTCGTTCAACGCCAAATTCAGGAACATAGAAGCCAATGCGCAAGCCTTCGCTCTGATTCAACAGCAGTTGAGAGATCCACCTCGCAGCTTCATCACCAGTATCAATGCCACAAACCTTCTCATTCCAAAGCCTACAAGTTGTGAAAAACCCAATGAGGGGTACATGTATACATAAATATATCTGCATACATACATAAACAAGCACTTTCCCAATTCAATTATAGATTTTACATAGATCGGTAAGAGGCGTCACTTTGTGGAAACAATTCATACTGGGAAATAAAATAATTGGTTCTTCCCCGTGCATTTTATTATTCACAACCTAGGTTTTGACTAACAAAGTCATCATCAGGTAAAGTACAGAGGGCACACAGCTTTATATACAGACAGAGAAGAGGAGGGGGAGGTGTTGGTGAAGTGGGAGGAGGGGAAAGAGAAGGGAAACTGGTGTATGGGGGGAAGGGGGAGAGGGCAGTTGGGTATGACATCGGGGAGGGAGAGGGGGGCTGTGGAACAGAGGGAGGTCCAGGAGGGGGGAACAGGAGGAATACTTCAGGTCATTAACTAGCATACCCTTATGTTGATAGTTATTGGAAATTTCCTAACATTCCATCTTTTCCGATCTTATCCCTTTCTTCTCTAAATGTAGAACCTCAGGAACAAAGTCACTAGTGTGGTTATTGTCCATAAGGTGCTTGGCAAAATGGGAAGAATGATTTCTGTTTTTAAAACAGGCATAGTGTTCAATTGTTCCCGGCTCAACTTTGTGGAAGTTCATGTTTATTAAATGAAGAACACAAGATACATTGTGTTCTTCATTTAATAGGCATAGTGTTCTTTCATACACTCACCGAATTTTCCTCCCAATTTGTCCAATGTAAAAATCAGAGCACTCAATGCAATTTATACACTCTGCTCTTTTCCATTATGTGAACTTTGTCCTTGCTTTTAGATAAAAGGTTCCCTAAGTTGCCTTTATTATAGTGGGCTGGTTTTATTTTGTTCTCTGGAAAGGTTCTGGTCAATTTTTGGGAAAAATTCCCGAGAAAGAGAATCCTTTTCCATTTCGAAGTGTCTATCTTGGGGATTGATTTGAAAATGGATGTGACTGCTATCTTCTCTAATTTTTTCCAATACAATTTTTCAACTAAATGGGAGAAGAAACCGTTATTTTCAGCTTTCATTTTTAATATTTGTAGTTCTCTTTGGGTATTGTTTGAGGACAAGGTGAGGAAAAATGCTAGTCAAACGGTGGACCATTGAGTTGAACGCAGGAAATTTTTGTGGGAAATGATACCTTGACGATGAGTGAGATCGTTGACTGGAAGTGTGCAAGCTAGCACACATAGTAGGCATTTCAAAAAGTGCAGTACATTGCATATTGACTCAAAATTTGGATGTGAGAGAGCTGTGTGCAAGATGGGTGCCACGTTTGCTCACACTCAAGCAAAACCAGTGTCGTGAAGATGTTTCAATTGAGTATTTTGCCAAAATTCATTAATTAAAGTTTGAATTGCCACCTCATACTCCTTATTTGCCAGATTTAGACCCCTTGGATTATTTTCCATTCGCAAACTTGAAAAAATGGATAAATGGTCAAAGATTTTCCAACCTTGAAGAAGTGATGTCGGCAGTTAATGTCTATTTTGAGGAGCAAGAAAGTTCTTATTATAAAAAGGGTATCAAATTTATTGAACATTGCTGGGAAAAGTTTATAGAGCTGTATGGAGAATGTTGAAAAATTAATACATTTTTTCCAAAATTTTTGTGTTTTCTTTGTTGGGTCGGGCACTTCTGGGATTAACCTGGTACAATAAATAATTGGTTAATTAATTAAATATTATTGGGAGATATTAAAAAAATGGTACATGAGATACTATGAGATAGAACTAAAACCAGTTCAGCATTATGAGACTCAATGACAGCATTTATTATTGAGGTACAATTAGGACAAGGTTGCATTTTAGAAGAAAATTTGGGAGAAACCTGGCCTCAGCAATTTCATTGTATTGAAACTTGGGCCATTGAATTTCATACAACTATTAATGATGTGACTTTTGTCAAGAACAAATTGAGTAGCTTCAGGCGTGATGTGGTGGAAGTCGAACATAATGAATAATTGATCAAAGCACTTTTCCACTTGATAATTTTTTTATATTTTATGACTGGGTTTCGATGTATTACATCATCATAAGGAGTATTACATCATCACCTGATGATGATGTGATACATTGAAACCCAGTCGTTCAATAAAAAAAATTTTGTCAAGTGGAAAAGTGCTTCGATCAGTTATTTGTAATGTGACTTTCCTCAATTGTAGTTTGCAATCAACATAATGGATTCTGTCAATGAATTATGCCGGTATTCATGTTATGTTTGGATCTTAGAGTGAAATATTAAGAACACTGATAGCATTTTTATCATCCATTACATTAATGTTGATAAAGGAAATTGCTATTATGAAGATCCATGATTGTATCATACAACATAGCTTTAATTAAAAACTATATAAAACAAAATTTACAAAAAAAATATATAAATTTATTAAAAATAATGCAATAAAAGACTTCTCTGGAAATCATCATTAATTTGAAAAAAATTGAAGAATAAGGAAGTTTTTTTTGCTTAATAATTGGCTATTGATATTGCAGAAGCCATTGACCCATGTGGATAAATTATCATACAATAACAGCACAATTTATATCATAAATTGACTTTCCATGACTTTTTCACATTAATAACTTGGTTAACATTTATTATTCTTTTCACATTTTCCTTTCGTACATAGTTCTACATGCAGAATGGCTGAAAACTCATTCCATGTACAGAGTACAATGTGAGGCATAGCAGAACATTATAACAGCCAAGGTATTTTGAAGAGATATTTTCTAAATTATTTCCATTTAATGAAAGGACAGTAGAGATTTTGTGCATTTTGATATAACACCTACAGTACGAACTGTGATGAAGGTGAAGAAACACATTTGGTCACTTTCATCATCTAGTGTAAATCAAAGGAAAAACTTCATTTGCTCATGGTGGTGGCCCTTTCAGGAAACTACTAGAGATTATAATTTCAATTTCTTTAGCTAATGCAGGGCATCTAAAACTATGTACTGTGCAAACTTCAATTGACCTTGTTTGTTGAGTATTTACAATAACAACAACAATTACAAAAGGTTTGAAATACTTTTACATGGATTTGAAGAGGTTGGTATTGAACAGAGAAGCTCGAGTAAGAGTTGAGGAGACAGAAGTCGTAAATCATAAGCATGAATTACTTCTAATGCCACAATTTTAGAGCGTAAAAATTATTTACCTTGACCAGGATTGGAACCCAGATCCCGGTCAAGGCGAATGTTTTTTACACTCTGCAATTGTTACAATATAATGCACATATAGCGGATGGCTCAGTTAAAAGTTATTGCCATGGCATTTCCTGCAGTTTCTTGGAATATGCATTAGTTACTTATATCCCTCATGGATTAATTCATTAAAAAAATATTTCTTTCAATGATTCATTTTGAGAAACTGTATCCAAGCAACTAAATTCTTATAAAATAATTTTTATACTCCTTCTCCAGTTAATTGATGAGTAGCCGAATGCTCTATCCACTAGGGCATCATCCTGCCATTTTTTCATTTAACTTCCCTCCCCCAACATTTTCACAAAGAAGGGAATTTTATAAGTTGCACATTGTCAGTAAGGTGCAGTACTGAAAACCATAAGCTCATAAGGAGTGAACGTTGACCTTTGCAATAATACTCTTCTCACCTGCATTTGAATTTCCTATTCTCTCTTTCCTTTGGTTCTTCAGGTACTTTGACAATTAGCTGGGAACATCCTGGAGCATTGAAACAGTAACACCCAGCATCTGGCGCAGACACCCTGATCTGAACCATTTTAGAATACTTTCTTCCAGTGACAAAGTTCCCCTTTTCATCATAAATAATGAAGAACCTATTAAATATTATGCAAAAGAATTAAAATAAATACATGTACTTTTTTAATCAAAAAGTATTCAGATTTACAAACATTAGACAGTTAATCATTTCATTCTCATTAAAAGCAATTGTTACCATAAAAGAGCAACTACTTATTTTCTCAAGGAAGAGTTTGCACTGCCATCAACTCAACCAGAGTAAATTGTTCACTTATAAAAGCTATACTCAAGATCTATGCTAGATTTGAACCAATGGTAATTCTATTAATAAACAAGCACATTACCTATTATTGTTATTCCAATTGCTTATTGCTCTAACTCAGTAATGAAAGAGAGATAACATGTTTTACACCTTTTGAGAAACAATATCATCTCAATATAAGAATAAGAATCTGCCTACATAGTTCTTTGAAGGAATGTAACTAAGCATTACAGAGTATCCCTTACCTTAAAAAGGCAGCAATGACCACATACAGAAAATAAATTGATAAATAAGCGAGTTATTTTTCAGATTTATTTACGCATTTAAGGAGATATATCTATCAATAATGTCTGGTGTACTTAGATACCACAAGCTGTCGATGCACCCAAAAAACCTTCCCTATATACAGTTGGTAGCATATATTACCAAATTGAAGTATAACCTTCCAATTTGCCATTCCTTACAAAAGAAACAAGCAGTGACATACAGTTGAGACAGGAGGCACAAATGTGCAAAGTAATGACATGCAACCTGCTGCTAAAGGGCAAGAGTAAGAACCAATTTTAACCATTGTAGAATTTTTAATTTTCCCATGCTAGATCTAAAAATATGGGCAAAAGTTTTAGAAGGCAATAGTTAAAATAAAGGTTACAAAAAGTTATGCTAGACAGGAAAATTACTCAATTTTAACATAGAAGCAGGACAAACAAAATAATGTAGAATAATATCACCATTTTAAGCAAGGTCTATTGTGTAATTACCTCTAGTCATTTCATTAAAATAATTTAATGATTTTATTCAGAGTAAGTACAACTGGATATGTAGTAAAGAATGATAATTGATTTTTCATGAAACTTCAGAATGAGTCTGGTCCCCATATGTACGTACTCCAAATATTCCATTCATATTCATCATCAAATTTCTCTTTTAAAGCTTATTCCGTTTACCATAGCAAGATTTACCCTTCTTTGCTCTAATAATTGACACCTTCAATAAAAAACAACATGAATGGGAAATCATACAGCAATGGCCATTTCATGGCTGCTTTTATCACTTTTTAACAATGAAATTTTTCACAAAATGGGACCCATGCCTGACAATGCAGTATTGAATGAAGATAACCAGTGGAGGGCCACAAACAAATTAGAAAGAAAAATATTTGAATAAATCTTCCTGCGCAGTAAAAATAAAAAAAGATAAGCATTAAAAAATATTGCAAAAAAAAGCAGACTACAGATTTAAAAAATAAGCCTGGTGTTCTTTAAGTCATGTAATGCACAGGAGAAATTCGGCCACAGGAAGGTGCATCTCTTCTGGAGATTACATGCACTTGGAAATGACAAACGTAATCATTATCACCATTTTATTAACAAAAAACATTCTTAAGATGCTCCATTCAAAGTAACTATGAAAACAGACATCACCCAGGTATGTTGTTAATCAGTAGGTTTTGATGCTGATGGCCAAATCCTAGAGAAAATATGTTGCTGGCCTGTAGTGACACTGCCATCAAAGAGAGCACTCGATTCAATCATCTTAATTTTCATTAATGATCACCACGTATGGTGTGCTTGGAACTGGAAGAATAATTTCAATTCCTCCGAAAGGCCAACCCTGAAAGGTATCAGCCAGGACAGAGAACGACCCCAGGGACTAAAATAGGGTACATTCCGCTTCTAACTTTAAGTACATCAAATAAATTTGTTGCCATCCAGATTCTCACATTAGCATGCATTCCAGCTCTTCGGACACATATCTAAGTAACCGAAAACATTGAGTATAATAAATTTAACCAACCTATCTCTGAGATAACCAGATTTGAGACCGATAAGGGTAGCTTCAGCATCACTTAAGTCAACCTCATGGCCAGACTTCAAAGGATATAGTTTAACACCAGTCACATGCCCAAATATCTTCCATTCACAAGGTTTGACAGACTCAGGTTTTCTAGTGCTCCTTTTTGTGGTCATCCTACATCCTGACTTCCACCACCACAGAGAGACAAGAAATGCAGCTACGGCAGTTGATGTGAAAGCAAGAACGACAGACTGTTTTTGGGCCAAGTTCTTGGCGAAATCCATTGATCTCACAAACTATTAATGTAAATATAATTCGCAAGCTAATGAAATTGGTGGAATGATGGTTTTCCTGGCACGGGAATAACTCACGACAGGTTTGATTGATTGAGGAATGGATTGGAGTGTTCAATATTATCTCCTTGAATTATCATACATTCTATGCGCGAGGTTCAAAGAGCACATCGAGGGGCTGAGTGACAGTAAAAAAATATCTAACAAGCGTCGATCACTTGTGAAGAGTCGAGACTAGATTATCACCGCAGTAATTTTCGTAAATCGCGGTGATAATATGCATTAATTCTTATTAAATGAAGAATACAATGTATCTTTCCACTGTCCTTTTATTTACGTAATGTATAAAGATACATTGTATTCTTCATTTAATAAACATGAACTTCCACATATGCTGGGAAAAATTGAACATTAATTCCTATCGACTATAACATTATTTTATTTTTCAGCATAATGCTCCAGCGAATAAGATTATTTCAACTATTTAATCCAGTGTTTATCAACTCTTTGAACATCTTTTGTGTATTCAAGTGTAGTTTTATTAACTTCATTTAGGAAACACGTTTTCCGAAATTGCCAAAAATAACACCCACGTTCGCTTTATTCATGAAGTGGAATAGTTACATTGAGAAATCGTTTGTTTGGAGCACTTTTTTGAACAATTGTGTACGTAGTATATCCTCGAATTAAACATTAAATCTTTGATCTGTAGACATCTGTTAATTTCACATGTTATAGCAAAGGAAATCTGAAAAATTAATATTCCCGCATTTGCATTTTATGTATGACTGTAAATCATTTTGTATTATGGCAATATGAGGCTATCAATATACCCTTTCATTTTTCCAAACCTGTTTTTGATTGGTTGTTCATTATTCACTTTAACTGTTAGTTACTTAAAATTTAACTTTGCCAGACAACTATGGTATTTCATTCCAATGAATAGCAATTTACGCGAAGTTAAATCTACTGTAATTTTCCATCTTTAGTTTTAACTCAAAAATAGCTTTAGTTTTAACTTAAAAATTACAGTAGCTCCTGTCAGCCATGTTGTTCAATTTACAACAATTGCTTATAACTGGCAAATGCCCAATTACAAGAAAATATTCACATGACTTGTACACATCTTGTAGAATACTGCCTACTTTCCCTATGTATTTCATTGGTACTTATCATACACTGAGATGAAACTCTTTGTATGTGTGTATATGTATGTGTGTGTATATATATATATATATATATATATATATGTATATATATATATGTGTATATATATGTGTGTATATATATATATATATATATAGAAAATATGCTTGTGTGTATACATATACACACATCTGCTGAAAACATGTGTTCTATAGAGCCATCACATCATGGCACCCAAGTAGACAATTTTGTCACTTAGGTTGCGCAGCAACCCTTTGAAACAAGGGAGGAAGGTTGTTTTATGAGGAGGCACACTACGAGAACCCTCTCTGGTTGCTGCCTACATACGTGTCTCAAGAATTGAGTTGAATCATTTCTACTGAGTGCTCATTTTTGTCTCAACTGATAGATATGCCTCAGTAACTTGAAGGCCCCCTCTTTTGTCTTTCTCCACTTCTCATTCCCTCCACAAAAGGCCTGACACTATTAGTCAATTTGGAATTTCTTTTGTTGAGTATTGAGAAAAGGATGCGAAGCAACAAAAAAGAAAGTTCTATTTTTGCACATATATGAAGTCAATGACCATTTAAATTAGTAGATTGCTGATCAAAACCAAGGCCTGAATTTCAAAGGTCATGTCTATTCTCAAGGAATAAAGTAAACTATAAAAATAAGAAGACAGTTATTTTCACTACCATTGCATGATAAATGATCATGGAAGCAACTTTATCAACAGAAAAATCATATTATACTGGAAAGAGTTATCTTTCAAATTAAGCTGGCAAATGTAAGTAGTCACAAATAGCAAGCAATTGACATCTAAGAATGAAGGCATGTTGGAGATCTTAATCATGCTGACCATTTAGTGTTATCGTTCAATTTTCTTCTCACAACAGTAGCAAAAATTAGTGAGATGTGATTATTTACTCAAAAAAAGAAGAGCTCTCTGAGAAAATTAGCACAAAATAGTTTTCATTGTAGTATCCTATTATTATAAAATATTGTATGCTATCATATACTCAAAATAAAAAAGTGAGACATTTAGGAAAGAAAATGTTAACGTTTTAAGAAGGGTGTCCTAACACCCCCCGCCACATGCCCTTGCGGCGGCTTGCAGGGTATTAAGTAGATGTAGAAAGAAAAAATTATATTATTACGGCTGTCAAAACTACTGAATTAGCACCAAACGCGACTTATTTCAAATGTATAAAAACACAAATTTAGAGTCCTGAAACAAAGGATGAAATCAATAAAAATGCAGTCATGATTTTTCCCCCAAATGAAATTCCAACACCAAATAAGGAACTGCATTTTGCAGATTGCTGCGTTTAAGTGGTTAGATTTCCTGAGCCACAGAAATTGTCTATTTCTGATCAGAAAATGCACTGACTTTTCTGCACATGTATGTTTTTCAGCAAAAGATGTATGATTACTCATAACAGGACCTGCAAGAAGGTGAACAATGGTGATGACATAAAGGGAGATTATGCAGTTTTATGCAGTGACTAAAATCAAATGCATACTACAGTTAAAAATACAGTTTAAACAATCCTGTTAAAAGTAGAAGATTCGCCTGTAGTTCACTATTCAACAGGGTGATTAACTTAAGATTTCTTTCACAAAGTAACAATAGGAAAGCCATTCGTGTTAGGTAGAAGTGAAACCCAAAATTACAAATTTTAAGGAATAAACTTTTTCTCCTAGAATAGGAATCAAATGAGAGTTTTTTGAATAAATAAAGAACAGAAAAATAATATAGACATTTATTCTTTCTCAACCATACCGCACAATGCAAAACTTAATATTTAATAGAATGTTGATGTTTCAGGACTTCATTACCAGCATGGCTGATGGTAACTATCTCAAAATTAACAGCACGGTCTATGTGGAATAAGATGTACTTACACTTGCTGGGAAGTGTGACTACTGTCAGCACATAAGTGAAAAGGAGACTGTAGTTTTGTTTTAACAACCTAGTAACTATTAGAAAAAAGCTTTCAATAATGATTAGAGTCAGGCTGCCATCTTGATTGAAGCAAGGTAACAAGGTCATTAGAGTAACAACCAATGGACAAGAGTTGATAGTTGGAGGATACGAAATCTGAGTTTTGTAAATATTAAAAAAATAAATTTCTTATAAAATTTAAATTTAAAAATCAAACCATTATTGAGTCAAAAAAATGATGACTCCTAGGAGTGTTCAGAAGACAAACATGGGAGAGAATACATTTAGCAACCAGAAACATTGTATGAGTTAAGTTACATACATTACCACACTAAATGACTTTGCTAATATTAAGGGTGTAAACAATTTTTGGGGAACCTGTTGATCAAGGCTTTCCTTTCATCTGAATGACAAAATTCATTAAAAAAACAAGAAATTGAAATCTAAAAGCTCTTAGTAACAACTAAGTACTGTTCAACCAATCAAATCATACTTTTATTACACAGAATACAGAACTTTCAGTGACTTGGTGCTTAGCTTTGAATACGTTTAATATATCTTTTTCATTGATCATATTTTCAAAGCACAAAAGTAAATTAGAGTACCTTTAGGACAATATGTTATTCAGAATAACCTGACCTGCACTCAGTATGATAATGCACGGGTGGGTCAAGCCCAACTTAGATGGAAGAGGAAAGGTAATACTAACTTGGCGGAGTGAACAGCAATTTAGAGGGGAAAAAGGATTAAGTTAGGAGGCATTGAGCTTATGCTGACCAAGGTGAGCTTGTTTCCACTCGTTCACATGGTTATGACATTCACTCCTCTCAATGGGCAGCATCCTAAACTTGGACTGCTTAAACCAAAATCAGCTACTGAGCATAATGCCTTGCTTATAAGTGCCCTCAAACTGACTGCCCCCCTTCCCCCCATATTTCCCCAGCCAAATGATACCATCAGCCAGGTTAACAAAACTGACGGCACGCATGTATGCTTATTTAATTAAAATAATATTCATACCTATTATTTCAATCTGTCTGCGATGAAAAGCTGGCTCCTGACAGGAATATGCAACATGCTGTAATTATGCTGTTTATACATTTCCCCATCACAAGAAGTTTATGTTTTCAGGCTTTAGATTATTTTAATTTCAAGACTTAAGCACTTCACCATGGAGTGAACGTTTATACTAATATAATTAATGGTTTCTGGCGTAACTTTATGGAACCGATTCATTATAAATAAATGAAAGGACTAACTTTGTAGTTCCACAAAGTAGTTTTTCGTGTGGAACTACAAAGTTAGTCCTTTCATTTATTTATACTAATACATAGTTTGGAGAACCACCACTAAAAATTGCAACAAGTTACTATAGCAGGGGTAACACCAATTGTATATAATATTATATACCTGATGTATGTTTAATAATGGATCTTCCACTGGAACACTTACACATCAGACCCTACTACATATATATTTACAATAGACAATTCACACATCAATACTACTATACGTCGCCAACAGTGTAGGATACATTCAACTTTGTACATAAAAATTTTACCGAACATGTAGAGGAGCAAATTTTATAAAAATATCGGATATAGTCCTTACTTAGAGTAACCTCAAGGCAATTAATAAACCCATTTTTTATTTAAAGATGCACATATGGACAGAAAAATTAATTCCAAGGTGAATTGTTTTGAGAGGAAATAATAGCTTAACTATGACCAGTTATACTTACGTGCAAAATAAGTTTAGAATTACTGATTTTAAATCTGTTTATGATAATTATCAATATTCCTTTGATCTAATATCTGTGCCAGAATTTTAAAAAATCACCAAGGTATTATACTAAACTGACAATTATTTCCACAGCAACCAATGGTTCATTAGGTAGTATGGGAACATTCACACAGTAAGGTAACCAGTGAAAATGAATAGAAAGATAATGTTCGGCAGACTCAAATAATTTTATAACTATTTTGATAAAAACATAACAAAAATAACAGGCTCAATATAATCATAAAGATGTCATCATTTTTGCAACAATGCCAAATGATAAAATTTTATATTTTCAGGAACATGTAAAAAAGGTTCGCAAAGGATTTTGAAGAGTACTTTAATACTCAGTATTTGCCTTAAGACCTTCCTATAAAACTGATAAAAACAATGCCCCACCCTAAAACAAAAAGAAATCCAACTTCAAATGAAATTTTCATATCCCTAAATATATGCACTTGAATGACAAAGACTACATTGCTCTTTCTCAAATTAAAAATGCGATTTAACATTTATGGACAAGGGATTAAAAAAGAAAATCCAATGTATGCTATGGCTGCGGACATGCAATGGTTGCCCATAGCCCATTCATTTTGACCAAAGTGAGTCCACAACATTTCCTTGGCTTATAATAATTCACATTTGATCAGTATTGATTAATAAGCTTTTTTAAACTCCCACTAAATGCCTTATATGCTGAAAACATCCATCCAAATGTTTTATCGAATACTTTTCAAACTTATTTTACAGCCAAACAAATTTAAGAAATTGCAGCTATGTAAAATTTTAAATAAAAACACAAGTCATTTATTACCAATCAATAACCTTACAAAATTCACTCTAGCATGAGCTCCTTCCATGAAAACCTAACTAACACCAAGCCAGTCACAAGGGTCTTGCTTCACAGCCAATAAAATATCTTTTCATTTTCTTGGTTGCAATTTACACTTTTAAGTTCATAAAATTTGTTGTTAACACATTTTTCACTTTCTTTCCCTGATGCAATAAATCACTTTTCAAGCTAACACCACCAGAAAAATGGCATCCATATGTTCTTGGATTAATTAATTTATTACATTTAAAACTGATTCTGCTACAATTTTCCCCCATGTCGACTTGATTTATCTAAAATGTCGGATTCACTTGAGTGGCTTCCTTTCGAGCGGTTACCTGTGAAAACAATAGGGGTTAAAAAACCCGGTTAAAAGATGGCTTGAAGCTTGATAGCATATAAAGCATAACATTAAGTGGCTAGCACAAAATACGAGGGTGGTCCCATAAGTACCCGGCCAAACCTAGAAATGGCAGTAGTTATTTCAAAAATATCACTTTATTAGAAAGTATGCAATCTATAAAGCATATGCTTCAAGTTTGATGATGCCATGTTGTTTAGTATTTGTTTGGCAGCCATCTATAGTGAACGTTTACACTGAATTTCTGAAAATGGAGAAAATTGGTATTCATTATGTGATACAATACTTTTATTGGAAAGGCCTCAGCCCAACCAATATAAAGTCTGGACTGCACTCTACTCTGGGTGAATTTGCTCCTTTATTTACAACAGTAAAATATTGGGTAGCTGAGTTGAAATGAGGCCGTACAAGCTGTCAAGACATGCATCTCATTGGTCGACCAAATGAGGTGACGACTCTGGAAACGGTGAAGAAAATCCACTAAGTGATACTGGATGATTGTTGACTGAAAAGGCATGAGCTAGCAGACATTTCAAAAAGTGCACTTCATTGCATATTGACTGAAAATTTGGATGTGAGAAAGCTGTGTGCAAGATGGGCGCTGCGTTTGCTCATACTCGAGCGAAACCAGTGTTGTGAATATGTTTCAATTGAATTTTTAGCTAAGTTTCACAGCAACAAAGCAGAATTTTTGCGCTGTTTCATAACCATGGATGAAACATAGGTCCATTACTTCCCACCCGAGATAAAAGATCAAAACAATGGATTCAAAAGGGAGAACCCGCTCAATTTCATCTGCAGACAAGGTCATAGTGTCGGTTTTTTGGGATGCGCGTGGTATAATTTTCATTGACTATTTTGAAACATGAAAAACTCAGCGAGTATTATGCGAACTTATTGCAATGTTTGAACGAAGAAATCAAGCAAAAGTGGCCGCATTTGGCTGAGAAGAAAGTGTTGTTTCATCAAGACAATGCATCAGCTCACAAATCCGTTACTGCAATGGCCAAAATCCATGAATTAAAGTTTGAATTGCTACCTCATGTACCCTATTTGCCAGATTTAGCCCCCTTGGATTATTTTCTGTTCACAAACTTGCAAAAATGGTCCTGTGGTCAAAGATGTTCTAACTGTGAAGAAGTGATGTTGGCAGTTAATAGCTATTTTGAGGAACAAGACAGTTCTTATTAAAGAAAGGGTATCGAACTTACTGAACGTCGCTGCAAAAAATGTATAGAGCTGAAAGGAGATAATGCTGAAAAAAAATTTTTCCAAAGTTTTATTTGCTGGGTCTGGTACTTCAGGGACCACTCTCATACAAGCTAATATCTACAGAATTTAATGGATACACTTATGAAAATAAGACATGTAGGTCACTGATAATGATTCAAAATTTCCTTTTGAGAAAAGAAAAATGTATTATAGAATATCAAATTCATATTACCATACTTTTCCATCGATAACACGCACCCAGAACTTTGTAGTTATCACAAATTTGTATAGATACTGCACACCCAGGGATTCATAGTTATCTTGAACGTGTATAGATGCCACGCATTTGTGTGCATATAAAAATTATACATATTGTGTTAAAATAAGTCTATATCCATACACTAATAGATGGTAACAGCCAATGAATACATGAAATCATAATTGCCTGTGGATATATCTACCGTAAATATTCAGAAGATTAGAGCCATGTGATTGAAATTAATTCCAAACAACAGAAGGATGAAAAATTAAACAATATTGAAGAGCCAACACAATATGCCACCTTATTACTTTTTTGCTATGATTCCTAAGTCGAAAAAATACATAGGATTGTGCACACTTTTATTCACTATATAAATTAACTTTCAGCAAACCAAATATTAAAAAATAAGAGAATGGATAAAATAGAATTTTCTTGTTTCGCTTGCTTTACTTGGCTTTGTTAGTATTGGTGCTCAGCTGTTCTATACACCCTCCAAGCTCTATGAACTTGCCGCCTACATGGTGATTGTTTCAAACCTGAATTGAGTTAAGCTTTTGTAATTCAGGATTTTCTCAAGAAAATTACCCATGGAGAGGAAAATCGTAGTGAAAATACAGTGATAATTAAGCTAAAAGACATCAATTTTGTGAAAGAAAAAGGAAATTGCGAGGCTGCCGGGATTTATCCATATTTTAAATCAAAGTTACGTTGTAGTTGGGATCAGTGGATTATGTCTGGTATGAAAGACTACACAGAATCGGGACGGATTAAAAGAGTGTCTTGAGAAGAAGTAAGCTGGTGGATCGTGGAAAGTTGGTAGGGTGTCCAAGGGGCTTGCGTTTAAAATGGATTTGAAAAAGCTTTAGGCAATAATTCAACACCAGGGATAGAAGATGAGGAAGAGTTAACTTGTGAGCATGAACTCCGTGATGTGCCTGAAGAGATAATAAATGCACTTAATTCATATAATTATGATTCAGGGGATGGATTTCTAGGATACGAGCGATTTATCTATCCTATCACATATTTATACGTACGTGTATATCACATGTCATTCTCTACATATATGTGAAGTACTATGTATTAGAATGAATGAAGTATATAAATTACATGTTTCTTCTTTTTCTCATAGATTTATGAGATGAAATAACTGTAACAGAAGCAGATGTGTATAAAATAGAATGCAATTAGAAAGGCATGCTTCCAGACTAATTTATTTTTGCAAAACTCTTCTATAAATTATTGTGAACATAGCGATGTAAATGTTTGGACTATTTCAATTTTCATTATATAATGCATGTCGTTTTGATCATCAGACTATTTTTGTATAAATAACGCACACATTACCGATGGGAAAATACGGTGTTTGGAACCACGTAAATTTAAAATTTACTTTGGTCCAAATAAATTTAAACATTAGTCAATTCTGTTTAGTAGACAATAGTTAAAATGCAACAAGGCAGAACACAGGAATGCAGCCACTACTGAAACTTCAAAATTAGCTTCATGACTTGGTTATACTTAGGCAAAGTTCAGACAAACACCACTGACTTATTTTTTAAAACAAACCTGTAATGTTTGGCTAATTTTATTCAATAAAAAAGTAAAACATATTGAAACCAGGGAATTTGGCTTAACATGTTTTGATGTTTCAACAAGCAAGAGTACAAAGCAGGTAAAGCCTACATTTCAGAATATTAGATAATACATTACCACACAGTAATTATTTTGTTTGGGTATGACTCTCACTTGGTGCACATTCCAAAGTGCTCCAAAATCGACGGATTTTGGAAAACTTCTTCCTTCCTGATTGTTATGCATAAAGGAAAATAAATATTTCATGCTAAAACATTAATAAAATCATGCAAATAGCACCAAAGAAAACAACATACAATTGGAAAAATGTCACATTTTATATCTCATTCCTGAACATGCTAAAGGATTAAAAATTAGCACAAGATTCTTCTTCCTTCAAAAGTATGCTAAGACATGGAAAAATATTTTAAATACATGATTTTTAGAACATAATTTTTTCAAATACTAGATGATTCCTTTTTTCTGCATTTTATCTTTATAATTCTGTAAGGCCAGGCTACAACATTTTCTTAGTAATACATTTATTTCAACGTGACTGTAAAATAACTTCCTCACACAACACAACTTAAGCCCTGTGGTGAGTTACCCTCCATCCTTCCTTCCTTGTACACACCCAGACAGAAATTACCACATATCAACCCTTCCCTTTCTCCGATCTCTCTTTATTCTGCTTAGCATTACATAAACCTAGTGTCCTGCACATGAACCCAGATAACACTAAAAAGCAATGAATGTACTCTTACTTCCAATCTGGAATTTGCATCTGTTGACAACAGATGACCATTTTTGCAAATCTTAGACAGCTCCAATTGCAAGTAGCAGAGCTGAAAATACCTATAATAGTATAGACATGATTTTCCCACAATAAAATATTCAATTGCGGCTTTTTTCAATAATTCATCAAAAAATCACTAACAAAGTATGAATTTAAGATTACAGATATATATCTGATCATGAAAAAGAGATAGAGATATGCTTATACATCAACAAAAGAACCACCTCAATGTGAGCTGAAATAAAAAAATGATTTACCATAAAATAACCTTTGAGAAACCACAGTTGAAACTAAATTTTTAAAAATAGAATGCTAGAATCTTTGCCATGCCATCTTCAAATCATGCATACATGCATTTTGAAAAGTATTGAAATAGAAATTAAAGATCACACCTTTGAGTTCCCTATGACTGTCTGTCCTCTGAGAAGATGCAGGTAAGGGCCGAAAGCTGGATGTTGGGTGGGGGGGCTCATCTTCCCAATGAGGTCTGGGTGGGTATGGAGGAATTGGGAAGTCAGATGGGTGAGTTGGGTGCGGTGGAGGCGTGCAGTACCTCCCCATGCGCCACTCTTCACCCAGACCCCGGTCATCAGGAGGCATGTACAGCTGAGAAGGCGAGGATGACCTGCCCCCTCCCCCACGGTCACGGTACGGTGATGGGAACTCGCCCCCCCTCGAGTCGCTGGGGGGGAGGTGAGGGGACTGGCTGGGGGAGGGTGCCGGTGGTGGAGATGACATACGTCCCAGTGGTGGCGGGCGGTGGCCATCAACAGAGGATAGGTAGAGGTTGGCATTGGGGGGAGGGAGGGGCATGAATGGGAGAGGTGGGGAGAGAGGGTGGTGGTAAGGCGACCGTGGAGGGAGAGGCATGGGAGGGAATGGTGGGGGTAAGAGCGGGGGTGGGGGCAGGCGACCACCCCCACCTACGTGGGGTGGGGAGGAGTTGGGGTCCAAGTAGTGGGGGTGTGGATCGGACAGTAGCATATCCACGGAGCTATTCGAGGCAAGGCCCATATGTAGGGGTGAAGCGGACAGCTCTCCATTACTGTCGATCATACCTAAGGGGATAAAAGGATCTAAGAGGTTACAAACTGAAAAGATGTGATGAATTCAGGTGATAAGCATGAGAGAGGAGTGCAAACAAATAAGAACTAAATAATAAGTCTAAAAATGCATAGTAGGAGAAAATTTCACCCAGGTGTGAGAACTAATCACATCAACCAAGTTACTAGGAAAAACTTTGATGGCAGCCAAAATATGCATAAATAATGAACATGAACATAAAGAGACTTTTCTAGCTTTACTAATAAAAAATAACTAGTTTTTATTTGAGTTAAAAAAAGGAAAAAAAGTATACTGAAAGTAACAAGAATGTCTTATGATAATGAAATATGACTGTAACATTTGATGCTTGCCCAATATGGTCATGGAAATAATGAACACACCAAAATTTTCATTATATTTAGAAAGAAAGATAAACTGTTTAAGTACATATCCATATATACATTTAAGGCATCACAAAATCAGTCCTCTTGAAATTTAAACTTAAACAACTCTTTAATTAGCTGAATACAAGTAAAACATAACCAAATCTGATTAAAATTTGAAGGGATATGATGACAGAGAGAAAGAGATAGTTCACATATTACAGTTATTTAATTTGTACTAATCCCCTAAGGTCTGCAAATTTTTCTTTCAGACCTTTTTAAGCACTTTCTGGTGAACTATGGATATGAAATTTGTGATACAAGTAGATCTTCAGATGAAATTGATATGACATTAAATTATTTTGGGAGTTTTCTTAGACTGATTCCGCCAATTCATTAACCCATGTGAATAACAAACAATAATTGACATTGAACTGATGTAGAGTAAAAAGTAAGAGGTACCATAACTATTGCTAAGTTTTCAAATTTCATGCTGAAATCTTACCACGTCAATTACTTATTTCAGAATGTCACAGCAACTGGTAAGGCACCTTTCCAAAAGGTCAACTTATATGATTGGGGCGAGTGCCATGGAAACCTAAGTCTTAATGGTTAATTAGGCCACCATATTTCTAATCCCATTCCTACCCTCCTCTAGGAAAGGATACTTTCTGATGGATTATGGGTATAAACTACAAAACATTTGTGTGCCAATACATGAAAACTGACTGGCACATTTACGGCTTCACTAGATTGTTTTTAATCACACTTCTTAGCCTATCACTATGACAGCAAACTGCAGTTCACACACTAACAGTACTACTTAATAGTACTTTGGGGGGGGGGGGGGGGTCAGATATGAAATTTTACAGTGATGCACTATTTCGATAAAAATTTGTCTTAGAGTCAACAATGGTCCTGAAAAACTAACATTGCGGGTGTACTATTAATTGAGGATGTGTACATTAACCATTTAAGCACCAGATAATACAACATACATAATTTAATGCCATTGTACGCAGAAGAAAATTCCAGGCTATTCTCATGATTAAATAAAATATATTACATAGGTATAGCAAGAAAGCCTGTTTGTCTGCCATACCATTTAAGAGTTACAGTTCAAAATTCATAATTTGCTCATGCCACTCTCAAGTTCTTCATCTGGCTATACTTGGAAACTTCCACAGCTAAATATCCTACACTCATTCATTTGACTGCTGCAGTAGTGTGTGCCTACCGTGGAATTATATGTCTTTGTAAATGGGAAATATCTCAGCTTGGATGAGGCTAAAAAAACCTTTTGCAATTTTGGGCTGCAAAATTTAAACTAAGGGGATCATTTTTAGCCTTCAAGCAAAACCTATTAAGTTATTTACACATATTGTACTCAGTAATACCACCTTCCAGTAGCATAAATTCACTCTCCAAATCTTATATTTATGAATACATATCACAGTTATCCAACAGTCAAGTGCCTAAATAATTTCCTAAATGTGCTTAGCCAGAATGTCAATTCCCTTTAATTAAAAGCCTTTTGCCACAGCAAATTGATCCAGAATTTCATTTTTTTCATAAATGTACACTTCATAACAGTTCCAGAAAATAATTTACCACCAAATAAAATATAAGAATACATATGAGGTGGTCGGCAATGAGATGGTTTCTGAGCCAAGGTTTGTGTTGCCATTTTTACTGTCTCATATCCTAAATGTAATCCAGCTGATACTGCAAAATTTACACAAATTTCAGTATTTTCCCCTGTAGCATAAAAATCCATTGGTGGATAATGGATTCATTAAAATATTAGAAAAATATGATGTCTAAGTACACACAAATATAATTTACAGCACAGGGATTACCTCAATCGTAACTTTGAAATCCTAAATTTGTGAAATCTTTTGAAACATTCAGAAAAGCCTGGTTAACCATTTCATGGCTTATGCTTGTTTTAAATGCCTTTTCATTATTCTTGAAGTATTTTATAACTTCTTGATAATTCATGAGAGCAACAGTATAAGCCTAATTCTAGTGAAAAATGCTTGTTCCTATTACGGAGTAAATTGAGCCAAATGTGTAGACTCAACTCTACCTTAGTATTTTCACCCAAAGAAGTACATTCTTTATGATTACTGCTAGTTTAACTGTAATGGTGAGCTGAAAGTTGTTTTGCAGCATGATACCTGATTTGCCTATTAACTGGACAAATACCACTTCATTGTACAATGATATGATGCACAATTCTTTACCTTCCCACAGAGTAAATAAAATATTGAAAGCCACTAGTTTAAAAGAACTCCTATATTGATCATTAATATTGATTTCAAATGACACACGTCAGCCATTTTTTCTTCTTACGTTCACTAGTTATTTTATAGTAAATTTACAAATAAAACAGTTTCTGGCATCACTTGGTGGTAATTCTTTATATTGAACTTAATTCTTCATATTGAGTGGTTTAATTTTAAGTTCAATAATAAATATACATCAAATTTCCAAATATTTAGGTCCTTAGAGAAGGAATCAACATTACTTCCATTTTAAGTCTAATTGGGAAGTCAGTATTGGTCAGGAAAGCCATGGGAAAACCTATAACCAGTAAGGTAAAATTTGAAGATTATTGACCGAGCTAAAATTGATGATTTTCCTTTTTTATACCGAATTTATCTGTTTGTGGTAACTTTTTAACATATGTGTATTTTCAAAGGTGTCTTTATAATATACCAAACCCTAAACCATAAGTTGAGGTCAGAAAAACTCATTAACAAGTTATTCAGGAAACCAATTGTTCGCTCTCTTATCAATTAAAAAAAATTCAGTACGTCACAAGTGAGTGTTTTGTGCCATGACTGCAGCTATTAGCTGGTATAAGTTCACAGGCATACATTTCAATGATGGCTAGTACTAATTACAGTGTGCATAATATAAGGTTTGATAGAAGTGCATACATGCCTAGAAGCTAGACAGGAACAAGGATTTTGATTGGGTAATAATTTATCATAAAAATCTTTTATGTGTGTATCATGTAAAATTTTCAGAGGTTATATTCCAAAGCTGTTTATGATCTTGAAAAAAAAATCTTTACCAATGTGTGATGCAAAGAAATCGTTTTCAACCGTCTCTTCCTCGCATAAATACAAACTCTGTTAAATTCAATGTTAGTGTCCAAATATCTCCAGCTAATTTTGACTAAGGGGGCTTGAAGTTTAAGCTATATGGTAAGGGCAAATGTGGAAGAAACATTCTTGGACATGTCTCTTGCTCTCAGTACTCAGAGCCCATCTAATCTTTATTGCCAACATTCTTTCTTTCAAGAAAGAACCACCTTACACCTCACCCACACTGGTTCCTTCCTAACTGGTTGAATATCATACGGCAAAAGTGATAAAAATAAATATCTGATGCATTTTCTACAAATGTTAAAAATTCTAAAAATCAAATTCTAGGATTTAAAATTCCACTAATGAGTCCTTGAGACACACTATACAGTGGCTACTCCTTGGAATGCAAAGAAATAAAAGGTAACCATAGGATTATATGGATCTTCTACCTGGTTTGCCTATACTACCTTGATCAAAAATTTCCCGGAATTTATTCAGAAAATTAAAAATACAAGTTTATTCATCTAAATCTATATTGTCCCCTTCAAAGTAATCCCCATCGACTGCAACACACTTATGCCAGCGCTTGATCCAATCCTCGAAACATTTTTTATATTCGGTTTTCGGTATGTCCATCAGTGCTTCCTGCGATTTTTCCATTACTTCCTCTCGGCTGCTAAAACGCGTTCCCCGTAATGGTTTTTTAACTCGATTGAACAGAAAGAAGTCACAGGGAGCCAAATCAGGTGAATTCGGTGGCTGTTGGATGGTATTTGTTGCATTTTTCGTCAAAAAATTACGAATAATGATAGCACTGTGCGACGGTGCGTTATCATGGTGCAAAATCCACGAGTTTTCTGCCCACATTTCTGGTCTCTTTCGGCGAATTGCTTCACGCAAACGTCTCATAACGCCCAAATAATACTCTTTGTTTACTGTCTGGCCTTCTGGCAAAAATTCATGATGCACTACACCGTTGTAATCCATGAAAACCGTCAGCATTGCCTTCTTTTTTGACTGAAAACGACGTGGTTTTTTTGGTCTCGGCTCATTTGGTGAACGCCATTCACTTGCCTGATGTCTGGATTGCGTGTCGTACTCATAAACCCACGTCTCGTCTCCAGTAATGATCCTTTTGATGAATGTGGGATCGGATTCAGCCTCGCAAATCATGTCTTTTGCGACGTCAACACGGTCTCTTTTTTGCATGAAATTGAGGTCTTTTGGCACCAACTTTGCTGCTACACGACGGAAACCCAAATCATTAACCACAATGTCTTGGGCGGATCCATAGGCAATGTTCAAGTCCTCCGCTATTTCTCTGATGGTTAATTTGCGGTTATTGACCAACATTTCTTTTACTTTATCAATTTTTTCACCGACTTTCGATGTCGATGGTCTGCCACTGCGTTCATCATCTTCGATTGACTCACGACCACTTCTGAACCGCTCGTGCCACTGGTAAACGACCGTTTTTTTTAGAGAATCGTTGCCGAAACACTTTTCCAACATTTCCAACGTCCGTGCGCCACTAAATCCGTTTTTTACGCAAAATTTAATACAAGTTCGTTGTTGCAAATTTAAATCCATTTCTGAAATTGTAAAAAATCGCCAACACACACAGAGATAGATGTACTCTTGGCTACGTAACTTTTGCAAATGTCAAGTTATGACACTAAGATTTAAAGGGAATATCAACAACAGATGTACCAATTTAACAAAAAAAACAGAACTCAAATCGGAACGATGGGAGCGCCACACGGTGGTTATTCCGGGAACCTTTTGATCAAGGTAGTATCTCAGGATGAGAGGGACACACTCCATTATCTTTCTTCCAAAATCAGATATAAATTAGCAACGGGTTATCACAGCTGAAGGGTTAATTATTAGAAAAGCAAAATAAAAATATTTGGCAGACTCACTAGCTGAATATTCTTCAATTTTTTTCTTTTGGAAGATAAAAAGATGTTCGGTGAAAAATTTGGGCAATGATTCCAAATTTGTTGACAGACCTAAATGATATGTATGGCCCACTGCACTGGGAGTATTTAAGGGCTCTTTCTTCATAAGTGCTTCATTAAATATCTAATATTCCCTTCAAGTTATGGGGATATTTTCCTACTACAATCTGTCAAGCCTAAGGTTAATAAGATGAGAGTGGAGGAAGTATATGCAGATAAAAATACAGCAGTAAGAGTGGAAGATACAGCTAGAGACTCAAGTACTATGGATTTATGGAAATAGTGCAAAGAGGCTTGCTCCCCTGATATAAATATAATGATATATAACTAGCCAAGCCAGAGGCAAGAAATGGTTAAGCGAGGGTCAGGTGATCAGAGGCTTCACTCTGTACTGTATGCTCAAACATTTAAATTTATCTTACCACTAGATGAACCATGTAATTGATTCGAAGTTTGTTCTGTTACTTCATTTATAAAATTCAGGACTGAAATGGAGATAGTCCTTGCAAAAAAGCAAATCAGTTTTATAGTGACAATGACAAATGTTTTTTTGGAAAACCTTGTGAATGGTTTGAAAACTTACTTAAATTTGGCTTAGGATCATCACCATTCTGTGACGTGCTCGTAGGAATAGTCTTGTCAGCCATGGTTAACCTGTGGACGACAATGCTTAACATGAGTGCAAATATTCATGAATACAATAAAATGGCATGCATGACAAGCTTTTCTATTCATCATAAGAAATCATTTTGATATCATTACCTGTTTCTCAACTGACTTGCCTCCTGTTTTGATTCTTCTAATTTTCTTTCGGCCTGCCTGGCTGCAACCTGGTCGTAAAGAAATGAGCCATGACAAACACTGTGCAACAGAAGCTAAAACATTCAATCAAACCATCATTCACTCACCCAGTTTTCGTGTGCCTTTTTCTCAAATGTAGCTAGCTGCATTTTATAGCCCCTTTCCTGGTCTATTATCTCCTTCTTCAATGTTTCATTCTGAGACCTGAATATTATTTCATTTCATTAATAAATTAAAATGATAATGAATAAAACCATTACTGGCATACTCTTGGATATTTAATATCACTTACTTTGATAAAAGAAATTAACCACTGGCTTACTTAGTTTTAGATGATTTTATATTACACCAAAGCATTTACACTAGCAAGAAATATTGAAGAGATGAGTCCCTGATTGCAACTTTCATGGCAGTTATCACCTAATGCATAGAATTTCAAACGGGAAAGGAACACTCATTACTCCAACAATAATTACCCATAGATGCTTCCCAAAATTAGACATAAATCATCTGGAGAGTGTTTCCTCCGCAAGGGATACATATGCCAAAAAGAAAGTTGATTTTTTCTTAGTCAGTTCTCAATCTGTAATGTACATTTTTTCTGACGTGCTCACTTCTTTTTAAATGTAGAATTGATTATTTGCATATGATGTTATAAGCCATTATTAGATATTGAAAACATCAAATATTGTACCACCATTTACATATTTTTTCATGCTAATTAGCTATGCTAGCTTTTACATGAGTTCAGTTATTAATTTTACAAGGCATTAATATTCAATCAATTGAACTATCAAAGGCAGTATGAATCAGACAATCGTCAATGAAGTTCATTTATTATTTTGGGGAAAGGCTCTACAATCTGTGCTACAGACTATTCTTCGTCATAGTTTAACCTATCCTTCAACCTGATGCTTACTGCTAGTCAGTAAAACTACCTACATAGATTACAACTATGAAAAAATTTCAAAAATGCTACCATACATGGAGGCCACTCTTAATCAATTTATACTTACTTAGCAACATGATACGGTTGTTTTCATCAGAACATTCTATGTTTTGGAAAGAACGGCCAACCAACAATTACAAGCAAAGGAGCAGTCATCAAGTAGCTTATAATGGAACTGGCAATACGTTATGGATATGGATAAAGTAATACCCTTTCTTTTCTGAAGATTCACAGACAGTTTCCTTCTCCACTTTCTCGAGAGTGGTTCCATTGAAAACATTGGGTTTTGAAATATCCTCCTCCTCCTTGCTGAATCATGATAAATATTGTAAGCATAAAGTTATAAGAAATTTTATATTAATTAACCTTTAGTATGGTGCACATATTAACAGAATGCTGCTGGATTTCTACCCTAGCTACTCATGAATTAGCGAAAAATAAGGCTGGAATCATCTCCTCAACGGTGAAAGGAGTGTGCATGAAAGATCATTGATTTTCCATCACCATCAGTTACTGTTATACTTTGAGCCTAATATTTTGAAGGCTTTTTTTCATTCAAGGCACTGCTCTGGAGTACTGCTTTGAGCATGTAAGACTTAATAGTCTCTATAGCAAAGCTAGGTATCATACAAATTAACAATGTAAATCAAAGGTAAGAATAAAAGAATGATGATTACAACATATGCATGATAAATTATCCTGTTTTTATTTTAGCCTTTAATGTAAATTATTTTAAAAATAGAAAATTAACAAGATACTTTACACATAGAAATAAAAGATGAAAACACTGTTAATAAACTTCAATAACAAATGATTTGGTTCTAGTAGCACTATTCATCATGATTTCTCATACATCAATATGATAAACATAAATTCTTGTGGGTGTATGCATGTGTTATTGTTGTTTCATGAAAATTGCGAATACTAACTACTTAAACACTAATAGTAAAGGACATTAAAATTTTAAAATTATATGTACTCCCTTACCTAATGAAAGCGGGGCATAAAATTTGGTTGGAAATTTCCTATTACTAGTGGCGGGCTGATATTTGCTAAGAATATAAATATTAGAGCATAATTGTATTAAGAAATGAATGCTCATCAATATTGTAATATATTCCATCAGTAATACCCATTAAAATCAAACTGATAAAAAAAATACTCTTGGAAAGTTGAAACACCATAAATAAATAATAAGCATAAAGGTAGTCTATAAAAATACTCCTGATTTGGTCAATTAAGGTAGGGATATATAATATAAGATCATATATAATATAAGAGTATAAGATAGAGGCAACCAGAGAGAAAGAATGAAGGAACATTCTGTAATGAGTTGGTGAGGATTTACTGTTTGGTAATTTTATCAGTTGATTTGTACTCCTTTAAAATTAGTTATTAAAACAGATGATCTCATTATTTACCATTGGTCAAATATCATATTTCCATAGGATACCCAATAATTACAGCAAGTCCTCATAACTTCATAATGTAATGGACAAAAATATATACATGGGTTTGAAAAAAGTGAACAAAAAATATTTCTTCCATTCCATACTTGGGCAATCATATAGAAATTATACTTTAGTTTACCCAATAAAACCCTTGGAAAATTTTTCTGTCAAGTTTCTAATTAATATTTTTCATTATTTATGGGAAGGGAGCAACCGCTGATAGAAAAATTTAGTAAAAACAATACAAACTTGAATGCCCAAGTGTAGGCACGAATCACCAAGCAAGTGGACTTCTGTTCACTGACCTAAGCCACAAAATTAGCTCCACTGTTGTTTTTGGAGCAGGTATTGAAACACTATCTTTTCCCTGCAATCGAGTGTCTTCGACCATTCACTCACACTCTTAATTCTGCCTTTTAAGCTACAATTAGCTTCTCTTTCATTATCACACACACATATTCAAAAGGACTTATGTTGACAATGCAATCCACTGGAACATCCACATTTCTTTTGAGCATTACTCTAGATAATATGACCTTTTATTTGTCCAAAACGAAATTATCATCTAATCAAATACATTTTCTTCTGACTGCAGTTAATTCCAAGGAACTATAGAGCTGGGGACTACTGGGAACAATAGAGCTGGGAACTACCCTTCAAATTATGATATTTTTACATGATATTTGGCATAAATGAGGATTTTTGCTCAAGGTTTATCAGCAGATGCCAACCAGTGTTTAGATCCATAAACATATTAAAAAAATGAATATCACTGCAACTCTAGCGATCTACAGGTAGAAACAAATTGAAATACCATTCTCTGAGAAGATGAGTTGCTGTGTTTTCCGATGCTTCTTTTGAACTCTCAAAAACAGTTTCAGAAACATTAGGTTTTGAGTTATTCTCCACATCTCTGAGAAGGTCACACAAAAATATTATTACTGAGAACAGTTTTGAGACAATGCTATTGCTTAAAAATTAACAATATATTAAAATGTTTTAAATACAGAATTAATAGAAAAACATTAATACTAACTTGTAATTTTCTACTTCTTCCTCCAGTGACTTCATTCGCTGCATGACTGTTGATGCATCAGTATGCTTTTGTATCCATAATGCTTCTTTATTTCCAAGTTCCCTAAAAAAAAGTTTTTTTCTTTAAATTTAACTTATATGCTTATAAGGCTAGAAAGAAAAACAAATGAAGGCATGGTGGGGGGGGGGGGGGGGGAGAGAGGATTGCTGGAAGAAATCCAATGGAAGTAGGAAAGGAGGATGCAAAATATTTTAATTGGGGATGGAATCCTAAAGACTGTGATAGAAGGGAGAACATTACAAGGGAATAGGGTATGCATTTTGGAGAGAATGAATTTACTGCAATGTATGCAGAATCAAGGAAGAGCATAGTTTAGTGTAAGGTCAGGTTGTCTTTTGGGAGAGGCTAAAATTTGTTGGAGGTTAGGTCTATGTCCATCCAAAACCTACTTGAAATGGCAAACTACCAAATATATACGCTTATAGTAGCAATGGATACACATATGTAAAAAACTACTGATGGAAGACATCAAAGCAAATGTTAACATCAGATTTTTGGATTGAAGGACTGAAAAGGTCTAGCATAAAGAAAATGAATCCCCATGTTGTTTCACAGATACAGTACCTACAGTAGAACAGACTTGCCATCTGTCAACATCAACAAAATAGTTGTCAGTAGAATTTCATTGAAACACTTTTCCACTGATTTCTCTAGAAGATACACAAGGAATGTCAATGAGGGGGACAGAGTAAGTAAATAAAAGTCTTCTCCAATAATATGGTGTGCAAACTATTTTTCCAGTTAAGTTTTCAGTTTTTCAATTCAGTTCAAAGAATCCAAGCTTTTGAATTTTTATTTTTGTGGAACCAAATTTATCAGGCAGCATAACACCCAGACCATAATTACCTAATTTCAGTTGCTTTTTGTGGGTAACTTTATCATGTTTTGATTTTGAATGCATTATGTGTTCTCAAGATTTTTGTAATAATAACTGTTTATTTACACACAACACATACTTCCAGTATTTTATCATTAAATTCAATGGGTTGAATATTTTGTAATAGTTTCTGAGTGACACGTGAACAACAAATTATTGAAGTACAATGGAATCTTGAAGTGCATCTATGGGTGATGACAAATCACATATCCATGGCAAGTTATACCCTCAAATTTCAGAAACTGTACTTGAAAAGACAACTTTTTTTTTGCCCCTTTCCCAGAGAATTTACTACTGTAAAACTTTCTCTGCCTATGACATAACTCTGTACTACTACCAGGAAACCAATGATATGGGAAGGCAATAACTCTTTGCCATCCCTTAGTACATTCTGTCCAGAGATAACATTCATTTTCATCTTGAAAGTTAATAACTAAATTCAAAGTTACTTTATAAGAAATAAACAATGTCTTGCAAGAAATTAAATATGTCACAATTAGAAATATTACAGCATTTACGAGGGTAAGGTGAAAAGTTCTCGGCCTGACAATGGTAGACTGCGATTTTCAGTTAAAAAATGATGTTATTTTTTACATAATCTCCCTTGACTTCAACATACTTGGTCCAGAGTTTCTCCAACATCAGTATTCCTTCCCAGAGGTGAGAGTCTGGAAAGCTGTAAAAATTTCTACCTAGAGCCCTCTCAACTTCTTCATTGGATGCAAGGCACTGCACTGCCCAGAAAGAAATTTGCTTGAGGTTGGGAACAGATGGAGGTATGAGGGTGCTAAATCAGAAGAATAGGGGGGATGGCCAAGCAATTTGTACCCCTAATCCCATAATTTCCCATTGCCAACGTGCCTTTGTGAGCAGGTGACAGCAGGTTATCCTGGTGAAAGATGATTTTTTTCTTCTTCGAGCCAGGACTTTTTTTTGTGAATTTTGGCACCCAGCTGGTCAAGACGGTTGGAGTACTATTTGCTTGTAATTGTCCCGTCTTTTTCAAGGTAATTAATTAACAGGATCCATTTCTCATTCCAAAACACACTGGCCATGACCTTTCCAGCAGATGCGATCAACTTTGCTTTCTTTGGCGCTAAACCACCGGCTTCCACATGCAGCTTTGATTGCTGTTTCATTTCTGGCCTGTACTGATGGACTAATGTCTCATCCATGGTGATAAATTCCTGAACAAAATCAGTCAGTTCCCTCTTGAATTAGTCCATACATTGCTGCAAAAATCATTTGTGCATTTGCTTTTGATGCTTTGCAAATGCAGCACCCACTTTGCACAGAGCTTTTGCATCCCTAATTCTTTGTGCAAGATGTTTCACACCCTTTCTTCCGATATTCCCATGGCTTTTGCTATCTCCTACTCACCTCCACTTGCCTATTGTCCAACACAATATTGTGCACCTTTTCGATGGTTTCGGGTGAAGTTGCAGTTTTTCCTTCCCATAGGTCATCTTTGAGGGATGTGTGACGACGTTTAAATTCAGCTGCCCACTTTTTAACGGTTAACATTGAAGGAGCAGTCCCTAGAAGTTGACTTTTGTCAACTTCTGATGAATTTCCCTAGTTAATCCATCCAAAACAAAGAATTTTATGACCACAATTAATTCAAGTTCTTCCATTTTAATGATAAACATGAAAGACATCTACTGCAACATTACGAGTAAAAAACCGCTTGAGAGGATTGGAATGCCATCTCTGTGTCAGGCCGAGAAATTTTCACCTTACCCTAGTAGACTGTATTAGTAAGCTACCAATACAACTCACAGAGAATGTCATTAACAAACATAGAATCTTGTTGGCTATTTTATCATTAACATAATTTCAAATAAAGGACCACAAGGGTGCCACCCCCTTGACCCAAGCTGAGAATTTGACTATACTGACTACTCCACAGAATTACATTTCTTTTAATGAGAACTGTCGTAGAAACTGCACTATGCACAGAAAATGTTAATTAGAAATGTAACCAGGATTAAAAAGCAGCAGAAATTTGGCAGAGACATCAATTGCATGAAAATAACACAATTCCTAGTTTTATCAGAAGAATTTGGATTTCCCAGATTGTGTACACCATACTTACAAGTAATAATACAAAACAACTTTATTTACTACACTTAAAAATTCTTGTTTACCCCTACCCTTTATTATGCATGGACACCAAATACTCCTGATAACAGGTTTACCAAATGCTTTAGAGGAAGGAAAGTGCATGGCCACTTATTTTGGGTCTTATTCTTAAAGAAACAAATTAGTTTTCCATTATGTGGGTGAGTAATAAAATAAACCCACACAAAAATGAGACGAGTTTAGTGTAAAGGTTTTGAGCAACTGATCTGGAGCAGATACTTCAGTGAGAGAAGTGCTTAGAGCTATGCATAATATGGTTCTCACTCATATGTTATCTGCATGGAAAAAAATTATAGATATCAGTACACTTACTTCTGCAACTGAGTCTCTTTTTCTTTGAAATATGATGAAAGAACCTCAAGCCGAGTTTGTGCTTCTACTTTTTCACGTTCCGCTGCTTCATGACACTTCCTCAGCTTTTCCACTTCTTCTCGAATGACCTTAACATGATCTACAAAAACAATATCATTTATAAAACTCAGAACCTAAAACCTACCCAGCAATTAACAATTTACAGGCAAAGAAAAGGCGTATCAAACTTGGTATGATATACTTTAAACTAGAATTATCAAACAATACACTTAGAAGCATCTACTATTCATTATTTATTTGACCTATTGCATGGTCCCAACGGTTCTGTGAATAGAAAAAATGACATGGACTATGGATTATTTCAAACTTTGATGGAGCCAGTCATAAAAACAGAGCAGAAAAATTTTCCTTAGAAAAAGAGGACACATACATTTTTTTATGAACTGAAAACTGAACTTCAGCAGAATAATGTTATAATATGCTGGGGGTATTTGTGATTAATCTCTCAAAATATTAATTAAAGATTGTTGGAGTGGCATGTAAAGAAAATCTACATATTTGGTGAAAAACTACCAAGAAATATCACTCAAGCAGCACATAATTACAGAAAAACCTGATCTGGTAGACCCTGGAGACATGAAGACTCAATGCTGGATTTAACTTATAGCCAAGTTATGAGTTTGGTATTTTTTTGGATTTGTTATTGAAATAATCCAAGCACCATAAAACATAGTGGACGTTCATTTCAAAATGATTAGAAGAACAAAAAGGGGTGACAAAATTAAAGAGTGAGTCTGTCAAACATTGTCAAGATTCCCCCCCCCCACATACAAATCATGACTAAAACACACAAAGAGAGAAACATTGATTAATTAATATATATATCCTTTTTAAAGAGACTCCTTTAACCTGAAATGTAATACATCCCTGGAGTAACTTCATTGTGCTTATAAAATGTACACAAAAGGTTACAAACTGTAAAAGAACAAGCATGCAGAGCAGTACCTTCAAGTAACCTTCTTGCATCCTCTTCACCTTGAAGTTTTTCTTTTAAGTTGTCTCTTTCTTTTGTAACAGATGTCAAATCTGCTTTGAGTTTTCCAAAATTCAGAATGTCTTTCAGTTGATTCTCAGCTGCAAAAGTATTGAACAGAATTTGTTAATTCATATAAAGAATAAACTAATATTTGGTGGACTGACAATACAAAACCAGTTTAGAAAATAATTGCAGCAAAATGAAGATAGCTCGTTAAGGGAATACCAAGTACTTCAACTGACAAGAGGCTTGGTACTTACAAACACAGAAATTATGACTTCATAAACAAAATTTGCACAAAACAAGATTAAAGTGTTGCCAACTAGGAGGATAAAATTGTAAGATAGGAGAAAAACCACAGAACACCATTAACAAAGGTTTTTACCCTTGATTGGGTGGCTAAAGCATGGCTGTTTTAAGAGTTCAAATGACTGACTCAAGTTGGGAAACTCAGCATGATACCCTCCAATACTGCCCCAAGAACCACACTCACTTAGGGGTAAACTAATTTTTTTTATAAGTGAAGGTATTTTCCACAACATAAACGTAAATTTCTACTCCTTTTAGCAGAAACCATCTTCAAAGACCAACAGCCACTTCATTTTTGGGTAGCTGTTCAACAGGAGATTGGAAAGCATGATGACGATGCTAAGGCAATCTAGATAATCCCTCATTCTTATTTTTAATCCATCATTTAAGGATGGCAACACAACCTTCCATTTCATCAACACTGAGGGTGGGGATGCCACCACATAGCTGACATTCCAGCAAGAATAAATGTGAAAGGATGACTGAGTGCAAAATTAGATGCATGTGTGAGTGATTGATTAGGGGTCCTCAATATACAATACACTGAGATAGCAGAATTGTGACAATAACTATGATTGCCAGTGTGTTGTTAAAAATATCATACTGACAGACACTGTGCTTTGATGTCATCCACAAGGCACATTTCTTAAAAAGTCATAAATAAATTTCGATTTTTATGAATTTTCAATTATTAGTTTACAGGAGTACATGCAATTAATGCATGTGAGTTCCTGAATTTCACAGTGTACTAAATGAATTTTGCACCATTTCTCCATCTCAAACATTATTTCCAAATTAATTTTCAACTTGCCGGCCTGTAGTCAACCATAATAATTTCACAGCTCAGGGATGGTCAGTATGATGTCCTCTTCTTCCTTCCTATGATTACATGTCAGCATTACAATTTGAACAAGAACAAAGTTTGTCGCCACTACTTTTTTGAGTAGAAATAATAGTCTACAATTAACTTACTCAATATTTTTTATCTTTTTCCGTCTTTTTCATTTGCTCTTTTGCTACCCATGCTGTCCCACCTTCCCACTGAGAATTGCTCTATATCTACAGCTATGATAATCTCAGCTATCTATGAGTTTCACCTTACATAGGCCTAACATGACCATATTTCCTCTCTCAATTTCCTACTTCATGTTTCCTAACTTCCCTGTCTTCAACATCATCCTAACATACCTACATGCTTAACATACTACATTAACACTTACGGCCCTCTTCAGAGACATCTTTTCAGCCAGTGTTAATTTAGCTGCATTAAGATTTCTTCAATGCTGACTATGAAGGTCTAGGGAAACCTACTCTATTTGGCATGACACTCACCCCTTTGGGGTGAATTCCATGATTGGCAAGACTCATCTTCATATTTTTACTAATCATAATTTCATGGAATATAGAGTAGCTAGGAAAGTATCCAACATTACTAAAATTGAGACTCATTTTTTTAAATCAAATCTCCACTGATATGCAGTTATTTAGGTCTCATTCCTCACACAATGTGCAAGAAAAATTAGCAAACCTGTTAAGTAGAATAAATAGTCCAGAGTTGCATAGAATCAACAAAATGATTATATGGTATTCACTGACCTTTATCAGGGTCATCTCCATTGGAGATCTTCAGCTGTTGGAGGCATTCTTGCAGGACACAAATTTCATTTTCCTTTACAGCAAGTATTTCCTTAAACTCTGTTAGGGTGGTTTCCAAAGATTTGCACCTGGTGAGGGCCATCTCAGCCTCAATTGTTTTATTCTTAACATCCTATAATTTAAAAAGAACTAATTGTACACTCACATTAAAATGTATGGGTTAGAATAATTATGAATTCACCATAATTATTTTCTAAATGTGATTTCATTTATTTCGATACTTTCTTAGCAAAACACAAACATTAGTTGGTCGTGTTGCTCCTGTTCTGAATTTACCAATGCTCCACAAATCTCTTAGTCTCCATAAAGTTTTGTCAGAAGATATTTTCAATGAAAGGGACAAATCATTGAGGAAATTTGGCAAAGAATGACAATGACAATTGTCACTGAACTTTCCAATAGTCATTATTTGACAATTCTACTGAGAAGAATTCACAATTTATTGTTTTTTCTTCAATGTCCCTAAATATTCAGGGTTAATAGGACTAATATTTAACTTCCAGGGCTAAGAAATACAAAACCCAGACATCGACAACATATGTAGTGATTGCAGGAGACCATTCATAACTTGTACCCACTAACCATTTCAACTAGTAAACATTAAATGGAGAGGCCCTACTCAAGGTATTTAAATTTGCCATACTGTTATATGAATGGTAAACCCCATACAGAGCCCATCAGTGGTTCTCCTCCACCCACCTAAATATGGATGGCCAAAATTGCACCGTCAATATGACCTGAAGATGGCAGCTGTTGATGCAGTTGAAACTGTTGTCAGCAGAAAGCAATCCACATTATGAAAACCTTGAAGCGTGTGACCTTCACAATTGTAGGAGTTGGCTGGAGGGATGAGCAATTTATTTTAAATCTGTACATGACTGATTTATACTGCACAGGCAAGTGTAATAAGTGGAGAATCAGAATAGGCAGTGATAGGTCTGAGAGAAATGGCTATTTATCATCACTTAAGAGTTTTAATGTACACACAGAGGAAATGGTGACAGAGGCATGGAGAATGGGACGGGAATTAAAATAGACAGGAAACTGATGAAAATGGTTAGATTTACAGAGGAACAGACTTTAGTTAGAAAATAAATTGCAATTATTACCGAAAACATTACAAGATCAGCATAAAATATTTGGGACTTTCCTTCTTCCTTTGCTTCTCATTCCTGTGGCAAATCTCACAACTGGCCTACCTTCTTGGGTCTCCTCCTATCACAACCTCCCCTATCTCTTCCTGTACATGATGCAGTACATTGGAATCTGGTTGTAATCAGTTTTAACAGTCTAAGAGTTCTCCTATTTGGTCATCATTGAAGTGGGAGGGTATAAATTGGAGGAAGTAGAATCAAACAAACCACTTATTTTTGGAAGTATTTCAGACAAAATTATCAAGGATTAAATAAATTGAAAGAATTACATAAGGCATAAAACCATTTAAATGTAAGGAATTTATGAGAAACACTTTAAATTACAGTAAACACAAAGAAAATACTAGGGGAAATTTTGATATGGTGTTGCACAGTTCTGAAAATTAGTTATTGAGGCAAGAGGATAATCACAGATAGGAAACTTGCGAGAAGTGTGAAAATGACCGAAGAAAACTGGAGCGAATAAAAAAGGAAGAATGGAACACTAATGAAGAAGCATTTGGCATGTAGGATGTAGATTGTTGGGATAAATACAAAGAAAACAAAAGTGAACACAGGAGTTATAGAAAGGTAATCCAATGTGAAAGAATGAGATTAAGAGGAGAAATTTCAATAAACATGGTAGAGGGAGGTAAATATTACTTACTTTGGATGACATGAAAGGAGACAAGTAAAGCTGAAAAGCTGTTTATTGTAATGCAAGCTGCTAGGGTGTTTAGTTTTGTGTTAGCTGAGGCTAAGAAGTGTACCAGAGCTTAGTCTCTAAAAGATCAAGACCCTTCACAGTAGTTTTATGGATACAACAAACATTTACTTCATGCCCTACTGACTCGTACCTTCCTGATAACAATAAGGTTTATTATGCTGTTAACTTGCCTAAATACAAAAAATTCACAAATCTGAAATGATTTGATCCTTATCATTTCAAACAAATGGATCTCTCAGGACTGCTCCTTTCATGGCTTCCTTACTTTTGATTTCAAACCCATTAAACAACTGACTATTTTTGACAATGACATGAATGTTCAATGCAACTATTTTTTTTCTTGTTCTCCGTAATGTTTCAAGTCATTCCAAGGAACAGACATTTAATTTATGCTTTTACAGGATAATGACAATGTATGAGAATGACAGAAACATTAAGTTCAAGGTCAGATAAAACGCAGTTCACGTAAAAGAGGTTGATGAAAATAAAATTCTAAAACAATTACTAACCTCAAGGTACTTATTATGTTGGCTTTCACTCAATTCTTTCAGCTCAGCACATTGTTTAACATGTTCCTCATCCCTCTGGAGTAAGTTTTCTGACACCTGAATAGGAAATAAATTTACACAAGATGAGAAAACTTAAAAGAGTTCAGACAAAGATTAATATCTTTAAATCTTTACATGAAATAGCATTATCCCGCTCTTTCCTACTCTACAGAAGATATTCAACATAGACATTTAAGCTGATAACATACTGTTATAATAGTACAACTAATGTGATATGTTTTACAAATACTTGCCTGCTTTAAGTCTTCTTCCAACTCTTGTATCTTGCTTTCAGTTACACCAAGTTCTTGAGCTAATTTTTCATTCTGTAAAAATTTCAATATAATTATTAAATGAGGGGTAAAAAACATTGAATACTTTCACACAGCAATGAGTTCATCACACAGAGTAAGAATAATAATGTCTTTTTCATTAATATAGAAATTAAGACAAGCAAAATCTTTCTGATATTTAGCCACTTTTAAAACAAAATACCTATCTCTAAAATTTGACTCATGGCCTTAGCTCATTGTTGAACATGCTTACCCAAATTTTGCAAAAATGATTGGGGTGCATCACAATTATTTTACTTAAAAATTAAATAATCTAATTGCTAATTTGATTCTGCCAGTGTCTGTAGTATAGTGTTTTCAAGTAGTTTTATGTTTTAAAAACCGTAAAACTTATTGAAGTATTGATTTCTGCTAATTGACAGGAATATCAACCTTTCCGATGATACTCCATTGTCTCGTCAATTTAAATGACTCTACTGTAAAATCATTTCCTATAAACCTATCCAAACTTTTCCCAATATTATCAACCCTTTTACCATGTTTCTTAAAATAGTATAATTTTTGTATATGATTGAAATTAAAAATAAACAACTTGGCTTTTCCACATAGAAATTTATTATTTACAACCTAAGTTTTGTTATGATATAATGTCATCAGGTCTTGTTTTTTTATTATTATTATTATCATCATTAGTTTTATTTTGTAGATAATCTGTTTTGCATGTCACTGACGTCAGTCAGACTGTAGCATCAGCTTTTGGAAGGCCTACACATACGATGGCCTACAGAAAATACAAACTGAACACAACCATAAGTACATTGTTGTAATGTACTTTGACTTACACACATCATTCATCAACTTTTTTCATATTCTGTTTTGGCCCCTAGATATGAAATTACTCTCCGGTTATGAACATGTGAACCTTTAATAATGCAAGATATCACCGACAAATTACTGAGAGCAACAATTTAGTGAAATTAGGTCAGAGGCATACACTCCCAATGATGCTGTTGCCATATTCATTCATACAACACGCTCCATGAGTTTGTTTAATTCATGCACTATGGCATATAAATGTATGCACACTCAGGATTAAACCTTCTCTATTATGAAGACAGTTGTTACATACTATGTATCTAATTTACAATGAACATTTAATACATCCGCGGTTTTATCTTTTGTAATTATTAAACAAACAATACTTTTTCTTAGGTTTTTTTTTTAGGTTTCAAGGCAAATCATTCACCGCATCTTTCTTCAATCTACAACTGGACACTTTTATTAGAAGTTAAGATACTGTTTAATAAAATTTCTCTCATGATGTTTTTTTGCAGTTGACAACTTTTTCATTGTAAGGCAAACATATTAGCTTCCCATTAGTAAAATGGAAATTTGGGTACATAAACTGTGGACCAAAAACACATTATGTCTGCATTTTAAGGTACCACCATGATATGACTTGCCCAGTATTCTTGATTCCAATATCACACATGTATTCCTAATTGGCAAATCAATTTGCATTTTTAAGTATTGTCTTTTTACCCTAATTTTTGGATAAATTGAGTAATTCCAGACTTTCTCCTATTTTTCCTGACTAAATGGCCACCCTGGTGTATACACATGCATCTTAATGCTGCTTCTTGCACCCCCATTAGGTGAGGAATACCTAATATGGGAAATAAATTTTAGGGAAAAATACTAAAGATGAATATAAGTAGAATACAAATTTAAACAATCTAAAAATGGAATGAAGATTTACCTAATGAATGTAAGGGATGCTATTACATGTGTGTAAACCTGATGTTGATTTCCCAGCATTTTTATAAGATGAGTATATACATGTAGAAAGGAATGTGAGACCAAGGAAATGGCAAAAAAAGCTTATAAATTCACTGAAAGACATAAGGGAGGGTTTTCATTTTATATGAATTGGAAAACAAAGTCATAATAGCCAAGGACTCATCTAAGATGAACACCTGTATTTCTTTAACTAATTGAGCTGAAGTGATCTAAGATACAATGAAGCTTAACAAATCCCTTAGTCCCATGGTGCCAGTGGAAATAAATGCAGTAAAATACATAATTAGATTTTACTTAAAAAAATATCAGTTCATACACCTACAAATTGCCAGACATCTATTTGGGATAGATATGGGGAAATGCAGGATCCTCTAGATTTCAAAAATTAAGGCTGGCTGGTGATTGGCTTTCATGAGAACAGACACTGAGTAAAATATGATTTCAACATAAATGATGTGTTCTTGTTTGCTTCTATCTGTACTCCTTATGCAATAAATGAAAATTCTAGCTATGATGAAAATTTTCCATAGTTGACATATCATGGGCAACTGGGAATTTCTGCAATCACCAAGGTAGATAAGTTACCTGAACATATCTCTGCAGTTTTGTTAGTAAACCTAACTATCTAGACTATACTCTAATTTCACCAAACTACCAAATTTTCATCTGCTCTGAAATCGATCCACTAAGAAACTATGAATTTTTCTCCCTTACCTTTACCACCACCAATCACAGTGCCAAGAGATTTGAATAAACATATCACACCTATATAAGCATCAAGATCAATAAGCTTCAGCGACAAAATTTTACATTCATTATGATTTCAGCATTATTTAGTGAAATAAACATAATGTAATGAATTATATTGGATCAACATGAGACCCTTAATTGAATATGACCTTTTCATCATCAAAATAATAAATTTGTGTGCCGCGAGAAACTTCAACGTGCTGAATAGGCCAAGTCACCAACTGGAACATAAACCATAATCATAGACCTTTTGCCATCACCTGATTTGGCTCATGACGTTATTGTTTTCATATACATACATACTACTTCAAATGCATTCGAGATGCAACAAGGCATACAAAGCTATAGGGAAAGCATAAGTAATAATGCCGAAGGACACCAAGTAGCAACATGTAGTAACTACCACCTCACCACATGTTCTTGTGGTGCAGGGAATTACGTAGGTGTAGGAGCAAGAGAATTTTTATCAATAATGGCAAGCATTCCATTTCAAATAACCTAGCAAAACAATAATGTTCAAAATAATACGAACAATATCTCTAAAAAGCATCTAATTACAATGAAATCAAAAATACAGAAAATAAATTAACCAACTACATTATCTTCTATGTCCAAAAATAATATACCAAAATACAGAATGTCAATTCTTTCATGTGACAATTAAATCAACATATCATATTATCTAGAATCATTTCTTATAATTAATCATTATAATTTAAGAAAACATGCACTTCAAATATTAACATAAACATGGCTATTTAAAAAATTAACGTTGCAACCACTTCCACAATTTAGAATGCTCATCATCATGCACACTGTGCACTAACCTCCTGAGTTTTAGCAACAAGACTATTTTCCAGGGATGAAATCTTAGCCTGCTGTTTATTGGCCTGCAACTGTAGCTGCTCTATACTCTCCATCAGGCTTTTTGAGTCATGCTGACTTGAGAGAAATTGTGATACCATATGCTCCATTTCAAGACCTGCTTCTGTGGTTGCCTCCAACTCCTTCTCCAGCTGAGATTTTTCATTCTTTATTGAAGCAAATTGTGCAATAAAGACATATAGAGATTTACTCAGACTATGACAGTCAATTCTAAATGAAAGTTACAATCAGAGACATCATATTAAAAGTAATGATTAAACTAATTTCAGTTTCCTAACTTGGAACCCAAGTTTTTGTTCTAAATCTAATAATGAGGAGCGGATAAACATGGGGATTTTTTTAAACTCAATCGTTAGAAAAGTCCATAAATTATATCCATTGGTATGATGGCTCCAATGAAAATAATTTTCAAGCTGAAAGTGACTAAAATTGCCCTTGCATCCCTATACCAAGGAAGTTTGGATCACAGGGCTGACTGAGTTGAACAGCATGGGAGGAGAATTTGGAAGTAGGCATTATTTCAAGAGGAAGGAAATGGCAAAGGAAAAGATTTCGTTTATGAAAAAACTGATAATAAGATTACAGCACACTAAGATGCACTATATAAAATAAAGATTCTGGGAAAAATACCGACTCATTTTTTGTAGTCAAATTACATTCTCTAACGTCTATCAAAAGACTTGTACTAAATTAAAGGCTAATAAGAAAACATTATTCTGATAGCATTGAAATAACATAAGATACTACCTGGCAAGTAACATACACACACAAAAATTATATGGATATTGGGATGGGAAAACATTATTCAATTCTGTTAATACAAAATAACAACTATATCTACTGTTTATGATAATGTTAAATAATCTGAAATTTAACTGAAATTTTACATTAAGATTTACATTCTACATATTAAGCAATATTTTTACAATTTATACTGAATACCTGAACTTTTTCAAGCTCACTCTGAAGAGAGGTAATAGCCTCAGCTGAAACATCAAAATCCGATGACTGAAATAAAAGAACAATAAATAGAAAATACTGATTCTGAAAGATACTTCATTAAATTCAAGTTATCATAATATCAATAAAATATTACTACCAATAATGTCTATATATCTACCTTAAGCTCAAAATGTTTCAACTTTTCCTTTAAGATAAGGCACTCTTTGCTGGAAACTGTTAGTTCTTTTTCCAATGAATTTATCTTCGCCAGCAAAACCACATCCCTTCTGTTCCCCTATTGCAGCAAAAGAATTTAACATTATCTATGTATTAAAATTCTTCATATAAGAACAATCAAGGATATCAGTAATCTCAGAACAAACCTCTATGAAGTAATGGCCAAGGAAAAAACAAAGCACAATAACTCCGGTAATTATTGAATATATCACGGCTCCATAAGAAGGCACATTAATGTTGAACATCCCATTGGACTGATTCCCAAACTGGAAAAAAATGTAATTACTTATGTCAGTTAATGATAACTATATCACCACACAAGCAGCAAGAGAAATCAGTGCACAATGATTATGCAGGACACTTTGTGCATAATTTAAAGCATACCATCACTAAATGACTTCTGAGGACTTCGGAAGGGCTAAGTCAGACACTATTTTAATTATTTTTAATACCAAAATATCACTGCCAAGAGTAAACATTAACAGCATTTTGTGATTAAAAAAACTGTTGAATTCCAATATGGAAGTCCTCCAAATAAATAAGCTCTCAGCTTCTAACAAATGATTAACTTAATATTCATAATTATTAATCAAATAATATCTTAAATCTAAGCTTTAATTATAATAAAATCAATCAAAAATTTTCTTTTAATGTCGGATAAACTACTGGATTAAGAAATTTCTTCAATTCTCCACAATTTATCAGGCCAGAATTGGATTATTGCAGGCTGAAAAGGCATAAAACGACTTAGGGTCTAGATTATCCTCCAATCCTCTAATCAGGGTAATAAAATAGTATATTCATGTTGTTATACCAAACAAGTGAAATTCATGAATGCAGATATAAATATTATTGCATTTTTACCCAAATCTGTCTATCTAACAATGAGAAATCACTGAACTTAGTCCAATACATGGCTAAAACATTATGTAAAGAAATTTATGACCACATTACATATTTTGTATGCTGATATATGATTTACCAAAAACCCTCAATGCCAAGCATTACATTTGGTTGAAACAACATTTAATCTACAGTAAACGATCTAATGCAGCAACCAGGATAGGTTTATCATCATCAATGGCTATAATTGCATAGCAAAAATTTAGAGAAAATCCATCCACATAAATACTTACTTTCCTCATATATTTTGAAACTACAATGTTGTTAGTCAGTTGGAAGGTATGATATTATGTAACACCAAGTGATGGTTTAGCATTGAAGCATAATTGAAAAAACTGGTATTCACTGCACTTTCCCTTGAAACCTATTATAACTCAGTAAATTGCTTCTTTTGTTTGCAACATATATACAATATAAATATAATAAAAATACTGCTAACAGTTACACAGTAAATGGATAGTGATAAGATAATCACAATTAACCAAGTAAATTTTGGCCTGTGAGCCACTAAATCAGGTGCTTTCTGAGAGATGGTGCTAGTAAACTGATTTCTAACTAAATCCCCACAAAATGGACTCCCTGATTACTTTGATACTCTTTTCCATACCTTTCTCTTTAGTACTTCCCTAAGCTGTGCTATCTCTATTTGCTTCTGCAGTGAGTCACTCTGTACTAGTATCATTCCAATAATGCCCAATATCTTTCCATCTCAACTTGGACAGCCCATTTTTCCTCTCTTCATCTGCTTGATATTTTCTGAATTTCGTGAATCCTGCTCGATATTTTCTAAAATCTCTTTTTTCAATATTTAACTTATATTTAAATCCCTATTCTAATCAATTGTGTCTTCTTTTCTATATCTGCCAATCTTTAAAAGTATTCTTGTGATGAAAACTATGTAAACCTTAACTCTCCCACTCCTGAACATGATAAATTCTAGTAGGATAAGCAGTTGCCAGGATTCACTTTTACATTTGTATCCATTATAATTTCATGTGATAATAACACTGGATGATTTCCAGTTACCTTCCTCTGAAGTAGTTATGAAGTCATATGTGTCACTCTGAGGCCACCCCACCACTTAGGATATTGCTACATAGACTACCTTGCACCTCGCTACTTCCTTTTGATCTGTCTGGAATGAGTGACCATTCTAGGATTAGTAATCATATTTTTCATTAACATGGCCCTAGTGGTCATCGATGACAATTTATCTTTTTCTTCGTGTGATTAACACTAGGTTAGCTGAAGGTACTCCATTACTTTACCCTTGTAATGCTTCAAAACATCCAATTTAATATTTTGTTTAAAATTCCATGGATATGTTCGACAGCTCAAACTAATAATAGCAAATCCCTATTCATTTTAATGTTTTTAATACCCAGTATTCAAACTTTCATCAATTCTATACTTTAAGAGATAGTAATACATGAGGTAAAATTTTATTCAGAGGAAACACTTGGTCATTTGATTCCATCTTGTTCACAACAATTCTAAACTTTTTTATGTCTATGCCTGCTCCTTCAAAGGGGTAAAAAACATGTTCCAGTGTATTTTTTTTAAACTATCCCACATTAGATCTTTTACACGCATGATAGAGGCAGTTGAAGCAACACAAATTAAGCTGAAAACTCATGCATGTTGGCCCTCACCGCTTATATCACAGATCAATAAAGGAAGTGTAGAAAGTTTATACTTTCACCTCTTCGATGGGGTCTTTGGGTAGTGATCAGCTGGGGACATTAATTTAAAAACATGAATAAAGAAAATCTTACAGTAAAACTTGGCAATCCCATCCAACTGCTTGATTCTTCACCCTCTTCAGAATTTGGGTCTTTGTTATCACTGGATGACATGACATTGGAAGACAAAGTTGAGGCCACCTCACCACAAACTGTTTCAGAACTCTCTTCACATTGAGCTGTGAATATGAACATTATATAATGAAATATCTACTTTAAATTTTTCAACAACTTAAAATTTACTAAGAAATAGCTTCATTTCTAACCTCATAAACTAACTTTTGCAAAGCATATCTATGCATGAGGCAATTTTGAAGAATCACCTAAATATCAGTTATTATTGCCATATGGGTAGTAGGAAATTCTTTGTGTTACTAGGATATAATAGATGGTTTGCAAGAAGCAAAAGCAAGAAAATCAGCATAAAAAGTTAGCAAAGATATTCTAAGATCTTTCCTCAAAAATGTGACAAGGGTGACTGTATGATAACCATTTCTCCTAGACACATTTTATATTAAAGTTGACACTTCATTAATATTAGCATCAAATGTTGAATTAAATAAAACTTGGTCTCTTCTCCATAAATTCCATAGTGAAACAAAGATATAACATCCCAAGAGGTCTTGGGAGGAACACATTTTCAAATTATATAGAAAGTTAAGTTCCCTATGCTTCCTCATAAGAAATATTATAGACTGTAAATTTAGAGGTCCTTCTATCCACAAAACTGTGGGAGATGCTGCAACAGTAACTTTTTACGGAGTCATCCACCAATATACATTTCAAAGCAACAATTTCAGTCTGTAAAAATCATTCGCATTGACCGGGATTTTAACCCCGACATTGAGGGATCCGGGTTCGAATCTCAGTGATCTCTGAAATTGTTGCATTGATGTCCTTCTATTCATTTATTATGGTTAATTTTATTCTTGTGCTAATTTTAGTACCCTCTCCCCATGTGGGCATTATCTTCAAAATCCTAAGGAGGATTATACGTATCATTAGCAATGCTCCTTGTGATGCACCATGTAAACCTCCCTTCAAAAGACTTGGTTTATTACTAGAACTTGCACATATATTTTAATGTCATCTTGTACAGGTCCAACCGCAATTACCATAGCCATTATACAAGGACCTGCAACGACCTACAACAGCAATTTGTCAGAACACACAATACTGCTCATGGACCCAAAGCAATGGGCTTAAAGTTATTCAATAAACTTCCCCATGAAATCAAATATGAAACAAAAGTATCTATTTTCAAGAAAAAGGTGTTCAACCTATTAAAAAATAATATGTTCTATTCCACAAATGAATACATGGAATTGCCGCTACACATCAATTCCGCCTTAACCAAATAATATGTAAATATAGTAGTGTATTGGTATGCAAATACATATATATTGTATTTCTTCTAAAACTGTGAAGTTTCTATCTGATGTCTAATATTTGAGTATGGCTGAATATGCACCAAATCTGCAGACAAATAAATGTATTATTTTAAAAAAAATAATGAACTGCAAAAATTCTCGATAAAACTACATTTGAAACAAGTCACAAATCTTGAGTGCATTTTAAAGATTATTAGTACATAGCATCTTCAGTCAGTGCCAAACATCCATAACTAAGACAATGAACAGCAATATCAAATAAGGCAGTCTTCACTCATGTTAAAAAATTAGGAATTTTTATTAGATTCAGATTAAAATCTTAGTTCTTTCGAAGGAATATTTTGAATCAGATAACTATTTATAAACAGTAAAAATCTCAATCATCTTTGCATGTATTTTGTTGACAGATCACCCACGACTTACTCTTTATTCCTGGAAATGTTACTATTTTCGTTTAAAATACTAATAATACCAAAACTTAATGGCATACCAGGCAGACAATTGACAACAACTAAACATAAATGTCATATGGTATGTTGAAAGCAAGGATTGCGAGTATAAATTAGCTATAAAATATACTTTCTCAATTACATTCAGTAAATTTGCAACAAATACCACACCAAAACATAGTCTACAAATCAGGAAGCAAGCCATCTGTTGCAATGGAATGTAACTGCTGTAATAGACCATTCATGTATATTTCATGAAGAGATAATAGCAGTCCAAGATTTGCAGTCAACTCTCAAAATCCAATAGAGCAACGGCTGGTGCCAACCCAGATTGCATTTAAATAATCCTAAAAGTTAATATCAGAGAGCTTAACATGTTACCCTGTCATTTGGAGGACAAAAGTAAAATTTGTCACTCAGATAATGAAATGATATTTTTTGGCAGCATTGGAAATGATTTCGGTGACTGTTAATAGTGGGAGTGCAATTGCTGGACTGTTAAAATAATAAACAAATGCAAAACAATCATATTTTAAATTCAACTTAAGGCATGCTATTATAAATTAAATGGGGCATGATATTATAACTGGTAGCATAAAAAGTATATTATTATTCATACTGAATGCTTTGCAAAGCTTCACAGTTTCAGGCTGGTTGTGGTGAAAGGAAATCACGTTGAAGAATAAAAGAAAGCACTTTCCCAAGAAATGGAAATACCTAAGATTTTATCATTTCAACTCATGTATGAAAAAATTTAACAAGAGTTGAGACTTAGGTCAGCTAGGCCTTTCACCACAGTGAACCAAAATGCACACTGCAATAAATCTTTCTTTTTACTTTACTTTCATATTATTTTTAATTCTTAATTTTGTGGTTATAATTAGACATGGCTTAATGATAAAAAAAAAACTTTGAAAGTTTAAAGTGAAGACATAGGATGGCACTCTACATCACAGGGCCATGTTCTTTTGGTTACCAAATAAGTAAGTCACAGCCACAGTTTAATTAACTGAAATGATTAAACTTGACTCATCTGCCTTGCTTCATGCATGAAGTTCCAACAAAATCTCATGAAAAGTTTAACTTTTGCAGGTCAATTCAAGCATTTACAACAGTGACTCCCACAATTCCAAGTTTGCACTTTTGAAAAGTGATTTCTAAATCTCATGACACAAAGCAGCTGACTCCATTAAAGTAACTGTTGAGGCATCTCCTGCAGTTCTACTTATTGAGCTTCAATAAAAATATGCCAAAAAAAATTTTTAGTTCCTTTTGCAATGGTGAATATTGTTCGTGAAAATCATTAATTGGGACATTTCATTCCACCTTTCCAGAAGACAAAGAGCTAGTATGGAGCTCATCACAATTTGCCGAGAAACTTCCTACCACAACAGAAGCTACAAAAAAAAACAACGGTAGTTTCAACATAAAACCTCTAGTGCCAGCAATATTTCCTTTCTCTGTCTTCACTGGTGTCATGAATTCTAAGTGAAAAGCCCAGAAGTGAATTAGAAGTAACACCAGTAAAATCTAATGAGATTGGTTTTTAATAAATGAATGTATCTTTATCAGCAGACTAAAGAAACTGGCTTAAAAACCTGATGTTATACAAATGTGAAAAGCTCAAAAGCAAGGCACCCAGAGGCAGAGCATCAAGAGTGTTCCTACCATTAAAAAAGTTATATGATTCACTCTAAATAACACTTGAGAGTGAAAGTTGGAGGCTGTTGAGAGCGGAGGAGAACACAGAAAAAGTCAAAAACACTTGATTGGGAGAAAATGGTTAAAGTGAAATGGTGAAAAAGTGTTAGCATGGAAGGGTATGAAGCTAGTGGATGGCATCAAGAAAAAGAATAACATGGAGTCAAGATTGCTAACAGTTGGTAAAACATCCATACACTTCCATACATCATTATCCTTCTCAGTTGATTTGGGCTCATATCATACGGGCTTTTAAGACATTTTATAATTTGCATTAACACAATTTGCAATTTAAAAAACGCATTCAGGCAAGTGTGAATCATAACAATTTCAAGGATTATGTAATACTATTATGACTATGCAATAAATTTGAAAGACAGAAGTCTAGCATAAGAATCACCATAAAAGTTAAGAGCTATTTTTTAGATGAATCCAAAGAACATCTATGTTATTGTCATCTACATCTTGGGAGCGGATTCACAGAGAGCTACCACAGAACTCATAATAATGTCTCACACTTCTGATGTGTTTGAAATGTTTTCTAATGCATGTGTATTTATTTCAAGATTGAATTTTCGACCAAAAAATAAATAAAAAGAAATCTCTCAACTTACAGTTCAAGCTTGTTCCAAACACTGAATCTCCTCCTGCTGCCATATTCTGAACATCCTCACTAGGACTTTGTTGGTATGGGTTATGCTCAGAATCACTATATTTACCAGCAGCAATGTGAGAAACGCCCTGAGAAGAACCTTCCTGGCCCTCCATTACTTCAATGCTTCCATCACTCCCAAATATCATGCTAGACACAAATCCATAACCTGAGCCTAAGGAATCAAATAATATGGACAAAATTCCAGATGAGCTATCTTCAGGCACGGGCTGCAGATTTTCTACATCTGAAGCATTCGGGGACTCAATGACCACATCATCCTGTTGATCCTCCGGTTCTTTCAACTCTGAGGATGCATCTAGCTCCATATTTTGATCACTTTCCAAGGTCTCTTGTGGCTGCAGCTTACTGACATCAACTTCTTCAATGTGTATTTCTTCAGACAGCTTGCCATCTGTGAGTCCTGGATTGGAGTTCTCATCAGTGGGAATATTTGAGGGTTCTGTCGTAACAATTGGGTCAGACCTCTGAACCTCCGGAGTTATAGTAGGAACATCAGTGATAGGATTTTCAGATACAATTTCGGGAGCTACTGCATCTAAGTCAAGCTGCATGCTTTGATCACCTGAAATAAGCAATTCTGATGTTTCTTTTACTGTAGCTTCTGCGGTGACCACAGGATCTTCTTGAACTTTCTCAATTTTCATATCCTTTCCACCTGCTGTGGCATCATCACCTGATACACTCGGTATTACACTTTCATTAGCATGGTCATTATTGTCATTCTTGCTCACAGAATCACTGCTATTAATTAAACGATTGGTGATTTCAACATCCACTGGGGCACTATCAGCTTGGTGATCTGAAATGTCCGATGCTGAATCATCAGTCATAGGTACAACTTTTACATTCCTTTCTGCATCTTCTGCCATGATTTTGGGCTCACTTGATTCTTGCAAACCAGCGCCACTAGATGCCTCAGCATTGAATTCCATTGCTGGTGGTGAAGAGGTCTCATTGAAATCGGATACTATTTGGGGTGCAACCAAGGCTTCATTTGTCACTCCACTAAAACTATCCAAATGCATCACCTTCTCCAAGGATGATTCAACTTCATTATTACCCAAAACGGACTTAGTCTCTTCAGGGGATGGCACAGTGGCAGAGAGGGTGGAATTTACTGTATCGAAGTCAGACTCATTTCCAGAAGTGTTCATTTCAGATTTTGCTTCTCTTACTGAAACAGTGAGATTATCCCCTGTACCTCTTACATCCGAATTGTCTTCAATTACGTTCATTTCAGATTTTGCTTCTTTTACTGAAACAGTGAGATTATCCCCTGTACCTCTTACATCCGAATTGTCTTCAATTACGTCTTCTGAATCATTTTCTACATTCTCATCATTACCAACTGGCTCAATATCCTCCTCATCATCTTCATCTCCTTCGTCTTCTTCCTCATCTTCCTCTTCATCCTCTATGTCATCTTCGTCTTCATCATCCATTGATTCCTGGTCATCAACCGGTCCATCATCATTTACCATTTCTTCATATTCCATTTTAGTTTCACCGCTTGACTCATACGTTGTAGGTATCCGACTATCATCTGTAACAATATTATCTTCCCCTTTTTCCTCTTTTGCTTCTTGTGTGCTACTTTTACCCAGCAACTCATCCCCACCAGACACTAAATCTGACATCATGTTAAGGACAGATTTAACCATGCCATCACCTGCATCGGACGATTTTTCAACAGCTTCTGTGCTAGATTCATATTCCTCGGGTTTTTCCAGCATTGTAGTGGGACTAATTGGTGCCATATCAGACTGAGACATGCTTTCTGTGCTCATGTCGCTAGGAGAGGCAGTAAAAGATGCTGTGGATTCGATTGGCACTGCACCCATTTCTATGGAACTGGTATCTAAAGGGTTTATTGTTGGGGTAGCCAAACCTAATGTATCAGCATAAAAGGTTGTGCCATCTATCACATCAAAGGCTTTTTTGACTGATGACTCACTGTTGATATTTGATGGATTCTCATTTATCGATACACCTGGTTTCTCCTGAATTGTAGCGGTATTTCCCTCCTGCTTTTCGACACCTGCTTCCTTTTTCTCGTCCTCAACTGGCATAACAGTAGGCACGGTATATTTCAAAGTATTATCTGGATGAAATACTTTGTACTCTCGAACCATGTCTTTAGGAATATAGCCTCTTTTTCCTCCAACCTGAAAGTATCATAATATTCGGTAGAATGGTAGGACTAGGTAGGTAATTTGTTTACCAAGCTGACGCCATTATGCACAATGAAACCAACCTCGGCACCCCAAAGTTCAGGATTAGATCCCGCCGACTTGCTGTAAATAATGACATCAACACCAGACCGAAACGACAACCCTCCGTCGTAACTTTTAACATACTTGATCATGGTTTTGGCAAGCGACAGGGGTTCTAGAAGAAACGAAATGAATATTCCTGATGATATTATTGTTAACGTCAATTGCTATTGCAACTCTGAAGCATGTGGATATTTCAACCCAGAGAACCGTTTCCACAGAAAACTAACCGCTAACTTTAAAGAAACACCATCGAAACTGAAGTCCGACACTGGTAGTAGATGGCATTCAGTACCAAGATAAATTATCGAGATTCGCAACTTAAGAGCTTTGAAAATTTTATAACCATGCATAAAACTGACTCTTTAACAAATAAAGATAATTTTAACCGTAAAAAAGTAACTTTTTTAAATGAATGTCAATAAAAACAGAAGTACGCATTCCATCAGTGATTATTCAAAATTTAATCGAATTACACTTTACCTGCACATAGAGGATCATAACATAACCGTTGATCTGAAATATTACTTCCTTTAGAATAACTTAACAACGTTATCGCTAAACAAACTGTTAATAAATACCCAAACATCGTCGTACTTGGCCAGTAGGCCAACTCGACGTCTGTACGCTTAGTACTAATTCAATTGTTTATTTGTCCTGTAACCCCTGTATAGAATATAGGTGACTCTCAGGTAGTTTTACGCATTTGTGCTCTAAAGATTGATTTAGAAGTGTGTATCTGCCCGGTGAATAGTAAATTTGCTGTAAGGAATGGCCTCTCAAGATATTAATCTGTTGGAAGACATGGGTTTCTCGAGGGAGAGAATGTTTGTATGCTTGGTGGAGCAAGTGTTCTAAATTTTGATTGATAGTGTCTTTTTTGTTGTATGTCATTGCCAATTTTATTGTGGCTAAGCTAACTTTTCAAATGTCGGGGTTTCAGAGACAGAGCTTTGGCAGTAACTGGAAATACAGGATTAGAACCTGCAATGGATTGGTGAGAAAATATTAGATTGGCGAGTGTCGAAATGTCCATTTGGGAAATTCACGCTTTAATATGAATTACTCTTTATTTCGTAGGCTTTTGGCCCATGCGGATGAACCTATTGAAACAGCCCAGAGTGATACAAAAACTGGTTCATTATCATTACATATGCCCAATGAAGCACCACAAAGTGAAGTGCTTGCGGAGGAAAGTGAAGTTCAAGCAACTTCCAAAGAAGATGACAGCAGTGAACCTTCAGCATCCAACAATGCAAGTTCTGAGATGAGCGCCAAATCTTTGAAATGCGATGAGTAAGCGTCATTTCTTCGTTTTCATCCCATTTGTTGTACCCATATCTGATAAAGCTCTCTATTAAAGGTGTAATAAGCTGTTTGCTACTCAATTAGAAGTTGAATATCATGCTGCTAAGTCAGGACACAGTAGTTTTTCTGAATCTGTCGAGGAAAAGAAGCCATTAACAGAAGAAGAGAAAAAAGAGCAATTAAGGAAGATAGAAGAAAAGTTAAAACAAAAAAGGAAAGAAAGAGAGGAACAGGAGAAGAAGGATGCATTAGAGAAAGAGAAGATGAGGATACGTTCGGGAAAAGAGATCGTCGCAGCAAAAAAAAGGTATATCTCCTAGTAGCTCACCGTCTTTTCATTCACCCATGCTTGCCACTACTTTCCCGAGAAGAACACCCTAATTTCCCTCTCTCCTCAATGTAGCTTCTCTCAGCTCTTTTCGAGGACATTCGCAAGAGCTAACTCCTTTCTGGCCCACACAGCTGCATTTCCTCGCCTTTACCCTGCATAAATGAAACCTTCCACAACCCACACCCTTTAAAACTCTCCCCTTCCGTTCGCTGAGTGTAAATACAGCTACGAAATGGAGTTTTTTACCTGATAATGGCTAAGTTAGGCAAAGCATTCTTAACTATAATTTTTTTACGAAAAGTAACGATACTTAATGCAGTTATCTCTGAAATTATGCAATCCTTAAATGCATATCTGTGTAACCATTTACAATGTCATGATTATTGTATAATTATGTGTCTCCTTTGAATGTTTACACTTACGGAATGTTTCGAGTTGGGTGGCTTTTTGCCTTTTTTGGGTGGCTTTGATTTGCTAATGGGATGGGATTGCCATTGTTCTCCTGTATTTTCATCATTATAATTATTGGTAATCTAATAGTTAAGGTAGATTTTGGGTGGAAATAAGCTACCAAATAATTCTCTTGTATTTTTTAACAAAACATAGCACCACATCTTCTTCTACAATAAGCCCCTCTTCAACCCCATATACTTCCTTTCTCAATCATTCAATCCAACATCCCTATCCTATTTTTGCCCCTTCCTAACTGAGCATTCTTCCATGCATCACAGTTTTCAACATTTCATTGGCAATCAATATACTCAGTATTCATTTTGCCTTCCTCTTCATGATTTCTCCCAACCTTCTCCTCCCCCACCATACCTATCACATCATTTGTTTTACGTTTTGTCCACTCCTCTTATTCTATTTTTTCTACAACCACATTTCAAAAACCTACAATCTACAACTATCATCCTGTTTATTGACCATGCATCTGTGCCATGAGTAACTATGATCCATATCAAAGTTTTAACAAGCCTTTTCATAGCACACTTCTCAGTGTCTCCCTGCCATCAATTTTCTCGTCCTTGTGAAAGCTTTTGTGCCTAATGCAATTCCTATCCTTATGTCCCTCCTACTTATGCCGAAACACTTCTTTAGCCCAAAACACTTCTAAGATACATAAACTACCATTCCATTTGATCAAGTTTTAGCCAACCTAATTTAACATTTAACTTAGCCTTTCTCTTTCCAAAAAACCACATAACCTCTTTTTATTCACATTGATTCTCATCTCATATCTCATGCTCTGAATTTCTTATGCATTCAGCAATGCTTACAACCCCTTGGCTGACTGACAAACTGAAACTTAGTTCATCTGCAATATATCTGATTTTATGAATTCCCCGCCAACTTACATTCCTATCTCCAGTTCTTCCCATACCTCTTTAATTATTTCCTCCCCATGTACTTTGAACCACATGGGTGATAATGGACAACCCTGCCTTACTCCTCTTCCTAACACTGCCCATCTGGACTCACCATCTCCCACTCGTACGTGAGCAAACTGAGACATGTACAGTTTGCAGATTAGTCCCCTATCCCTCAAATCTACTTTTATTTTCTGTAATGCATTCTTTAGTTCATGACATTGTTTAATACAATCATGACTTCTCATGTGCCCTTGAATTTTCATGTCAACATTTATCAGTGTGTTAAGCATAATATAGCTCTATAATAATCACTACATTTTAAACATGCAATTATGTTTTCTTATCACAAAAATGCTGTATCTGTTCTGTGATTATAAAAATATTTTATCTTGTCCTCTGGATTTGAAGAACAAGAAAGACAGGTCAGGCTTATTCCAACAGTGTGGTGTACATGAGGGTTCCAATCAACTGCCAAACCTTACTTTTCAGTCCTTTGCGTGGTTCATTTTTTAGAGAATGTCAAATTTTACACTTCATCCATAGGTGTATCTATTTCCCCTTTTGCATCTCTTCCCCATCTGTTTTGAACATGGCCTCCCTCTCTGGTCCTAGGCTGTGAAATCTGTGACCTTTGTTTGCTCAATTGGTCTCCCGAACAGTAGACCATTTTCAATGCAGTTTTTAGGAAGATATAGGCTAAAGTTAATTAGTGTTGAATTACTTTTCCATCACCTTTCACTTGATTTTTTTGGATGATGTGAGTGTATTTTAAATGTTTGGTTCCTTGTAATCTTTGATAGGCCCCACCAGTCCGTAAAATCCTCAGGATAGAGAGTTCGGCTGCAGGATCATGAATGATTCTGCACTTTATGATTATGCTTGATCTCACCAGAGGTTGGTCATGTTTTTTACACAAAAATATTTCCATGACCCATACCTTGAATTGATGTGGTCCTGTGGACCGTTTCTAGTTTATTTTATAAATATTCATTTTCTATTAATACTCCGTCAATAATATTGATACTAAAAATCCATCGGGTTAATTACACTATCTTCTGCAACGGATCATTAATTATAAGTTTGAATATTCTTACCGTGTATAGCATGTATTTCTCTAAGATATTGATTTATGTAAAAAATGATTGACATTTACTTCCCACTGACGTGAAGTACATGATTATGACACTAGAATAAAAAATCATCTCTCCATGTGTAACTGCAGGTTATCAAATTACTTACTGTGTTACTTTAATAACCCTGTATTAATGACTAGCCTCTAAAGCTCTGTACTCCGTGAATGAATTTTTTGTTCATTAAAAAAACGGAGATGATTTTCTGATGAGTCTGTGTGTGTTTTATAATAATAATTAAGAGAGATTAGTGGATTCTCACAGAGTAAGATCAATTTTTTTTTACCAAACGTTTCTCTTTGCATGCATTCAAATCCAGTGCAGTGAGTGTGTGCATTTAAAGATAGTGTAAATGAATTCCTTGGAAACTTTAGATTCACACCAGGAAATGAAGTTTAAGATCTATGGGAAAGTATTTTTCATTTGGATAGAGAAGTTGATTGTAGTATAAAAATGATAAAAGTCATAATTTAATGTAAGCTGTAATTAATAATAATATTTTATTGTCCACTAACCATACATTTGTAGGCATGGGAGTCATCAAATACAAATAAAAGTACCAAATACAGGCACAATTTGACACTATGAAGATGTTTAAAAAATGGCATATGCATAACTATGTGTGTAATAAAAACACCATGAATTATAACTGCTTTTCATTTAAAAATTCATTCAGTGAATAACAACACTTTATCAGGAGGAGTTTGAGTTTCAATTTCTAATTGCCTAATCTATCACTCATTTTCAATGTGTGTGGTAATTTGTTATAATTTCTGATATCCATTGCCATTGGACTTTTAAATGAAATTGCCTATTTTTGGTAAATTGTGTGGATTTTGTGATTTCTAGTTGAATAAGAGTGAATATCACTATTTGCGTGAAAGAGATGGATATTATTTTTTATGAAGGCAGACATGGCAAATATATATACAGATGGAATGGTAAGAACGTTTATTTTTTTTAATTAGGGCCTACATGGTGTCCTATTAGCAGCACCAAGAACTCATCCAATAACTTTGTTTAACTAAGAAAACTTTGTGCAACATGCACGCAGATGATCCCAAGAACAATTTTCCATATGATGCCATGAAGAAAAAATTAAGAATAATGCTAGAGTTTTAATACATTTAGAGACTCTGTGTTATGCAGGAACCGAATAGTTAACATCACAGTATGGAGTTTAGAACACAAATTATTAACATGAATATTCCTCTTACCAGTTGGTTGAACACGCAGATCAAGGAACTTTATGTTGGATGCACAAATAATGCTTTAATCGTTAGGATTTAAACTAATATCCTCTTGCAATATTGCCCGAATAAATGCAAGGACATATGTCTTTTTGCAATTTATTTTGTCTGTTTTCACAATATCAGTTCCAGAGCCTGCCTAAGACCTTTTGACTTTTAACCAGAAGCCTTTGATTATTTTTATTTGTTAATGGTAGGTCATTAAAAATAACAAAAATAAGATAGGTCCCAATATAGGGCCCTTGGGACCTCCCTTGTTAACAAGATAGGAAACTGACTTATATTTTACAGATTTCAATGTTATTGGCACTACAGGCACTACTGTTAACCTGTATTTGTGATCTTTCAAATAAATAAGATTTGAAGAGATAATGAAACACCTTAATTACACCTTTACTTGGCAGCTGATCTAGATTTTAAGATTTTGAGGAAAGGGCATTATTGAGCAGTGGAAGTTGTTGAATAGACTCTTGGTAGATTAACATGAATGTTATTGATTGCATTGAGTTTCAATTTTTTGCATACCACGGTCAACCTGAAGGCATTGTTTAATGGGTGGTTTTTGTTTTTTGTGGGTGGACTTCAGGGTGTTAACAGTGAGTAGATCCATCACATTCTAATAGAAAGGCTTGTTATTCATTCAGAATTGAGGAAGAGGAAATGAAAAAGATAGTTGAATTGAGGAAACGAGAGAAATTGGAGGAGAAAATTGCTCGCCAGAGGGTCAAGGATCAGATTGAGCAAGACAAGATCGCAAGGCGTAAAAAGTTTAGCACAGAGGGTGGATCCACTTCAGAACCTGCACCACCACTACCACCACCAGCTGCTGCTGCCTCTTCCTGCCCCGCTCCTGCTGAGAGGAATTATAAAGAAACTAAGTTGCAAGTGAGTCTTGATCTTAGGAGGAATTAACTCAAATGAATAGCCATGCTTGCCTTAGCATCACTGGAATTGCATGCAGGTGTACCTTCTTCTGTAGAAAGTGGTTTTACAATTTCATGAAAGTTTTCTTCACGTTAGTTTCTCAGCAAAGCCAAACTGTTTCCAGGAGTTAGGCTTTTTTTGGCAGTTTGCAAATATTTTGCAGGTTAAAAAAATAATTCATGAAAAATGCAGTTGTTCATTCATTCACTCTAGTTACTAATGAGTACTTTTAGAAATTTTGCTTTTGCATGGATTTTTTGGTATCATTGAGTTGAGATCCCATTTATGAGAAATTAGATTAATATGTCTCCTGATTGTATAAATGATTTATCAATTTTAGGTTTATTTCCACCCAGGGTAAAGCGAGTGGAAATCTGCTTTGCATGATAAGTGTATATATCAGATGAAATTTTATGTGGAAATATATGTATGTGTAAGAAAGAGTTGTGATCAATTTGCATTTATTTGACTGACAGGTTTCTGTTAATGAATGGATCTTTCCCTTTACTTATTTCTGATAAGGACTATAAAATATCCATAATAAAGGATTTTTAATTTTCCACAGACTTTATTTTAAGGTACCATGCATTACACTGACCTGTGGCATCATCAGATTCTGTAAGTTGTTGAAATGCATTTAACTTATAAATAAAGTCTGTGGAAATTTGCACTCTTTTAATATGGACAGCAAACAATTCCACAAAGCCAAGCCTGAAAGCGTGAAGTATAGTTATTGTAAAAATTAAATAAATGTGTTTGAGTTTTCCCACTATATACCAAAATTTAATGTTGATCCCTACCTGAGGTGCTTTGTGGAGGGCACCTTGAGTGAGTATGCTATCCGTCGAATGGGACACGAAGCTGCAGACCCCTTGGCGCCTTTCATTGGGAGTAGGTTAATGCCGATTAATTTGTCCTGCCCATCCCTATTGGTGCAAATGACCTTAGCTCTCATTTGCCTCCCCTAGATACTACTACTACCAAAATTTAAGGATGACATCCAGATGATTTTCTAATTATGAGAAACACCTTCTATGAAATTCACCCATGTATTCATGTATAAAATCTTAAAATGCTCTTATTACCATGTATATTACAATCTTCATTTTCAACCTCCATGCATGCATGACCTCACCTCTCCAACTTTCCTTATGCAAACTACCTGGTAGGGAGAACCTTCTATGCTTCCCATCGATACATGTTTGTGTAGATATTTTGTGTGCTGAATATCCCAGCATCCAACCTTGCATTAGGCCCCTCTTCAATTCTGTTTACTGTCTTTCTCCCTTCATTCCAGCTCACAGCCATATCCTATTCCTGCCACTTCGTTACTTGCCCAATATCCTCCCCTCTATCACAATCATCAACATTCCATTGCCCATCAGAATGCTCTTGTCTCCTACCCTGTAATTTATCTGCCATGGGTGATTCGACCAAGATATCATATAAAAAAATATCATTGCTCTCACCAGTTACCAATACCATGGCTCTTGGGGCCATCAAAATGTACAAGCCTTTCCACCACGTCAAGGTTGTTGTCCATTGGGAGGGAGAGACTATCATTATGTCAATTTAAAAATGTGAAATCAGCACTGTGCTACGTGGAAATGAAGAGGACATAGTGTAAAAGGAAAGTGACAGCCCCTGTGAAAATAGCTGCAGAAAAGATTTCACTGCAGTGATGGTGATTTTCTCAGATTCTGGATTGAATGAACATCGATATCTCTGCTAATTTTTAATTTTACAATTACTTTGACCTTCTTCTGTCTGATCTAAGTATTTTTCATAAATTCTTACATGAAATATCACAGTGTCTTCTGTGCCAGTAAACATGGTTTTTGAGCCCAGAATATGCTTGCACACAATCATTTCTCAATATTGGTGTGTATATGTAACTTTAAAATGCTAACTATGAGCTATGCTCCTTATGAAGCAGCATGTAAATCTATTTTGAAAAGACTTGGGTTTATTACCACTATGCTGCATTTGTATATTTAATGTCATATTGCATACAAAGGGTAATATTTCTAAGGGTACAGGTCTTACTGGGACAGTCTTAGTCACTATACAAGGACCTGCAATGATCTACACCAGCCATTATTTAGAAAAAACAGTACTGCTCATGGGATCAAGCAGTGGGCTTTAAGTTATTCAATAAACTTCCCCATAAAGTCAAATATGAAATAAAAGTAGCTGTTTTCCAGAAAAAGCTGTCCAACCAATTAAAAAATTATATGTTCTGTTCTATAAATGAATTTCTGGAATTGTCACTACATGTCAATTTTGACTTAACCAAATAATATGTAAATGTAGTAGTATATTGGGTGTATTATATGTATGTATCTATATTGTATTTTTTCTAAAATTGTGAAGTTTATATCTTATGTTTCCCATATGTGTGTGTGTCAGTATGCAACAAATCTCCAGGCAAATCAATGCATTATTATTATAACAATCAAGCTTTTCTAATCTCAGATACGGTTGACAAATGGTCAAGCACTCACGCAAACCTTCGGAGCCAAGGAACAACTGTCTGCAGTTAGGCTGTATGTGGAGATGAATAGGACCGATCTCAATGGACCTTTTTCTTTGATGACTCCATTTCCTAAGAAGGTTTTCACCGATGAAGACTATGAAAAGCCCCTAGACATTCTCGGTAAGTTAACTGTGGCATTGAATTGATATTTGGCAAAAGCATTTCAGTGAATTAATTTGTTTTTTATTGCACAGGACTAGTGCCTTCTGCTGTTGTTATTGTAACTAAAAGCAACTGATGGATACCTCACTCATTTCCAGCACAGTTGAAGATTACGGTTCTTATTACTCTATCGAATCTTAGCAAATATTTACTGAGCACTTACCATGTTTAAACATTGTGTTTAAAAAAATAAAGGTCTTTTGAGCACATTCCTTTATGACTTCCTTATGAATGGTTTTTCATGAATACTTGTGCACTTTTTCATTCAACTGTGTCCTTTTTAAGGGATGTAATTGTGATAACAATGTATTATGTGGCAATCAATAAATTTTCAAAAAAAAATGCATTATTCTTCTCCTGTTTTATTTTCTCATTCTCTCTCTTCACAAAGTAAGCCACTGGACATAGGATATAACTTTTAAGAATGTCAGAAGCATACTCTCCCTGTGCCGTGGTTTATTATTATTTTTTTTGTAAGTATCATCAGAATTTGAATGCTGTACCTGATTCACTGGGGGCACTACTGAGGGATAGAAAATATCTTTTGTCAAAGGACAGTTTGTCAAAAAACCTTGTGATAATGTCTCAATGCCATCACAGTCAATCAACATGAACTGTTTGTCCAAACAGATTCGGATTTCAAGCAAATATTCTTCCTTTGTTTCCTGTAAAGAAAAGAGGCATAATTAAGTTCATATTTTTAATTAAAATGAAGAGAAATTATTTTAACTTACAGCACTTTTAGCACAAATACAATTATGGAAAAAAGGATCTGTGGCTGTACCTTTAGTTAATTAATATTACCAAGTCTAAAGAAGTCTCATTGCAGTCAAAGGTGAGAAGCCATTTTTTTTTACTAAGCTGTTAAATGAAAGGGGGTGACTGATAATGAAATTCTTTGACCATTTTCTCGATCAAATTCAATTTTTTCACATGTTATAGTTGATAGTAGTTTTATTATGGATTTAAAAATAACCATGACAGTATAAATATCCAATTAGAACAGTGCTGAAATGCAGACATTAAAAAAGGATTCGGAACACCAGGAATGGGCAGGGTATCCAGTAAGGTTTACAATCACTGTTTCTCGTAAATAAGCAAGCCCCTTCATCCCTATTGTGTTATATCCTGATCCCATTCATTCAGCCTGGTGAATTGCTCACCCTTTCATTCTCACTCAAACCAACAAGAACTTATTTCACCATCCCTGCCCATGGTGAATCAATTTTCTATCTCCCTCTCAAAACTAGTGTAAAAGCCACTACTGTACTCACAGGGCTTTGGTGACTTAAGTTGTTAAGAGTTTTAAACTTGAAAAAAAAAAACAATTGTTTTAATCTATCACAGGTAATTTAGTACTCCTATTACATTTTACTTTGAGGATTTCAATGTCTGGTTCTGCCGAATAGACTGGTTAACATGGTTGTGGTATAGTACGATATATTAGCTTCAGAAACCTAAATCATTAGTTGATCAAAGTGCACTTATCAAATAATGGATGCCTATACCAGCTTGTGCGCTTTAACGCAGGGGCAATGCATACGTAAGACAGAATTCTGTTTGATGCCCTTGAACTTTTTGAAATCATCTAAAATATTACAATAATGATCATTAAGTTGAAAGAACTTGCATTCTTTGCCTGCTGCCCTCAACTTTCCTATCTCAAGAAAATACATAATTACTTCTGATTCCACAAATGTTCTCCCTTCCACTCTCTGTTCCCATATACAACCCTTTAGCCTCATCTGCAGGTCATTTTATATTCACCAGGTGACCAGTGCAACAAAATATTTTTTTTAATACGCATGCATAATAAATTATAGTGCTTGTTTAACCTTTATAACAAGCATAGTGAATAGTTGCAACAAGAAAAAGTGTCCTTCTTTTACATTGCTTCTGTTCCAAATAGTTAATACATCTTCTTAAAAGAGTAAAACTCAAATGTTTTGTTGCCGAGAATATTAAATTTACGCCATTTAAAAAAAGATAACATTAATTAGATGAATTTGTTTTATTCACTCCTTTAACTATAATGGGACTATTTTATTTAACTTCTAGAGCTTAGATGAAAGATCAATAGCAAGCTGTACTGAATGAGTGATTTCAATCAAGATCTTGACAATTTTATACAGGTAAGAGGAATATGACTCTTAGATTTGCTAAGTTGCATGCCTAAAAATTCTTGTAAGTATTTCTACTAAATTAACAAAATAATATATACAATTGAAGAATATATCTGAAAACTAAATTGAGCTCTAAAGAACACAAAGAGATAATTGGCCCAGACCCAAGACTACCAGAGAAATGAGTAATATGCTCATACATATGCTAGTAACTATACATACCGGGACAACATTCCCGGCCACTAGTTATAATCTAACACAAGGAACATCACCTCAACCCCTATGAATTATGCATGATGTCAAGGGAAAATATATGCATTAGGTGAAACTTTTGAATCGCATTGTTACTGAATTATTAGATGATGATAAAAAGGCAATACAATGGATTCCATTCACGTTCAGTATGTAATTTTATTGAACTTTCAGAAGCATTTATTTGGAACAAAATTACTGCTACACCTTGTCTTATTTGCCCTCTCCATCATTTGCCTCGATAGATTCTTGCAAAAGCATGTTTTATCATTCTTTCACTATTTATTTAAAGTCAGAGGCTATTTGAATTTTTACTTGTGACATTGAACAATAAATCTATTAACGTTTAGAATGAAAAATAGAAACATTTCCAACCCACAAAGGGATAATGCAAATGGTGGACACCTATTTAATTTTCCAACAACCATCATTTTCTCCACCCACATCATCTCAGATGTTTCATACATGGTTAATTTCGTTTTCTTATTTTGATATCATTGTACTGTTTTTCTTCTGAAAAAAGTTATCAAGGCTCCACGTTCTATGCAGTTGGGTATGCTATGTTTGCCCCTGACAGTCTTTTAATCAATACTTCATTTTCATAATGTTTCCATGCCATTTCATCGTCTTTCTTCTGTTGGCATCAACTTGGCTATTGTTTTGAAGTGCCTGCCAAAGCAGGAATATTGCATCATAATCATTTTAAGCTGGGATTGGAACTAAACCCAGGAGCTGCTTCCTTTGAATTTATGACTTATCTTTGCAGTTTTGTCTTTCATACAGTTATGTGTAATGTGACCATTTTGAAAGATTAGGTCTACAGATAGAAAATCTATCTTCACAAGAAGATTCTGAAGAAAACTGATAATTTAAGTCATTTCAAGCCAATTGCAGACTCCTGTCATAGTTGCAATGGCAATTCTATCTAGAAACAAAATTTTTACCTCCATCATATCTGATAATCAACTCATCTACCTTACCTATTGTCTACAGATAAGTTTATATATGATCTATTAATGCAAAATATGCACGTAGCAGTAGTTAACAGGGGAGGCGACCGAGCTACGGTCATTTATGCCATTAGGGACAGGTGAGTTACTCAGTAACGGTGGGATGTTCAGGAAGTAGATAATGGGTGGGAGGAAAGTTGGCATCAGCATTAGCTTACTCTAAATGAAAGGCACCATATTACTTAGAGTTTAACATCCAATACAATGACTGTATGCTCCACTTGAAGTGCTCACCACATAGCAACCCAAGTGTGCCCAAATAAAACACAAGGGTGCAGCTCTGTCTGGTCAAACAATCCTCAACAGAGGACAACCACCATCTAAATCATGCCTGACTTGAGGAGCCAAACCTATTACATAAATATAAAGGAGATTCTCAACATGTCTAGCCAGAGAATAATGGCATAAAGTCAAAAATTTCCCATCACTACCTCCAAG